>NW_006239182.1:498373-510985 GCF_000226075.1 Solanum tuberosum | reverse complement strand
TTGAAGCAAAGGAGCATGTTTGAGCTTAAATGTGGGGTGCGTTCGACCTTTGATAAAAATAAAGAGAACATGCTACTAGCTAGGCCATCAAGGCTCAGAGAGTTTTCCTAACCCTTGTTTTATATTTTATTCTATGCTTTGGGGATATAGCATATTTTTAAGTGTGGGGTGAAAGAATAAATTCCTAGTTTTAACTATTTTATTGAGTTTTTTCTTTTTTTAGGATGGGTTCCTTGGCTTTTGTTTTCGGTTCTTTTCCTAAGGATAGTCCCTTTGAACCGAGTGTCTTTTTATTTTTTTTAGTAAAAAGTTTTTTTTTGTATTTTTTTTTAGAGAATAGAAAAGACCCTTTTGATTGGTGTGATACTTGCTATTTAGGCCTAATTTTTTAGTAGTATTTTCTTGTGAATGCTTGATTAAAAGAAATGCAGACTCTTTGATATCTAAGCTCATGATTGTGACTTTGTATATAGCTTATTTTATTTTGTAGTTTGTTATGATCTTGTCTCTCCTAGAAGTGGAATTTATCCATCTTGATTGATACTTGTGCTATGTGTGGTTATAATATGTTTATTCCATGTTTTGCATCTTAGTCTATAACTTGCCTTGCATGTTATTGAAGCGAAATAAAAAGTGATATTTTGTCTAGGAGATGATAATAGGCTTTCTTTGATTTGTCTGGTAAATTTTAGCCTTTTCAGATATTTTATCACTAGTTAGCCAATTTGAGCTTGTAGCCTTTTGGTTGTGACATATTTTTCCCTTGACTATTTTGTTGAATCCCTAATATTTGCAACTTGCTCCCTTGAACATGCTAGCATAGACTTATTCTAATTATCAATTCTGGGAAAAAGGAATGGTTGAGTGAAAAGGTACTTAATGATAGCTACAAAGTGCTTAAAAGCCCTATTGAAAGAATGTGACATAAAAAAATTAAAAAGAACAAAACAATGTGACATGAAAAAAAAGAAGTTACCTTGATGGTGGCCCTAGTCCTACTAAGGAGATCGTGCACCTTAACGCATGTAAAATACATAAGTTGGGTTCTTTACTTGATAATGATCGCTTATGCTTCTTTAGGGAGGTGTAATTTTAGCGTATCAAATTTTGGCGCCGCTGCCGGGAAATATCATTTTATATTATTTTTAACTATATTATTGAACTTTAGTCAAATATTTCTCAATTTTACATTTTTGTTTTTAGTTTTGTTTTCTACAGGTTTCAATTCTTGTGTATGCTAAGTACACAGAGTCGATGTGTATTCTTGACCCTCTACTATCCGGAATTCAGAAAAACTTTGAGGAAAATGGCTAATCAAGGAGATGGAATATGAGTAACTAAGGTGTCTGCGTCGTGTCGCAATGTTAAATAAAGCGCATATTGGCAGGCAACCCAATTAGTAGTGTAACTTCTAATTTTATTTTTATTTTATTAGTGTCACTTTTTTTTATCTTGTTTTTGCAGATTAGGGGAAGTGTAAATACCCAAAAAAATAAAATTGCAGCAAAGGAGCATGTTTGAGCTTAAGTGTGGGGTGCGTTCGACCCTTGATAAAATAAAGAGAACATGCTACTAGCTAGGCCATAAGGCCTCAGGAGTTTTTCTAACCCCTGTTTTATATTTTATTCGATGCTTTTGGGACATAGCATATTTTTAAGTTTGGGGTGATGGAATAAATTCTTAGTTTTTACTATTTTATTGAGTCTTTTCTTTTTTTTAGGATGGGTTACTTGGCTTTTTTTTTCGGTTCTTTTCCTAAGGATAGTCCTTCTGAACCATGTGTCTTTTTATTTTTTTTTAGCAATAAGTTTATTTTATATTTTTTTTGAGAGAAAAGAAAAGACCCTTTTGAGTGGTGTGATACTTGCTATTTAGGCCTAATTTTCTAGTAGTACTTTCTTGTGAATGCTTGATTAAAAAAAATGCAGACTCTTTGACATCTAAGCTCATGGTTGTGACTTTGTATGTAGCTTGTTTTATTTTTTTGTTTGTTCTGCTCTTGTCTCTCTTTGAAGTGGAATTTATCCATCTTGATTGATACTTGTGCCATGTGTGGTGATAATTTATTTATTTCATGTTTTGCATCTTAGTCTAGAACTTGCCCTACATGTTATTGAAGCGAAATAAAAAGTGTTGCTTTGTTTAGGAGATGATAATAGGCTTTCTTTGATTTGTCTGGTAAATTTTAGCCTTTTCAGATATTTTATCACTAGTTAGCCCTTTTGAGCTTGTAGCCTTTTGGTTGTGGCATATTTTTCCCTTGACTATTTTGTTAAATCCCTAATTTTTGCACCTTGCTTCCTTGATGATTATAGCATAGACTTATTATAATTATCAATTATGGGAAAAAAGAATGGTTGAGTGAAAAGGTACTTAGTGATAGCTACAAAGTGCTTAAAAGCCCTATTTGAAAGAATGTGACATAAAAAAATTAAAAAGAACAAAACAATGTGACATGAAAAAAAAGAAGTTACCTTGATGATGGCCCTAGTCCTTTCAAGGACATCGTGCACCTTAACGCATGTATACTACATAAGTTGAGGGTGGCTATTATGAAAGAAATTTTTTAAAAAAAATAAAAGATTAAAGCATTCTTGAGATTATGAGAATTACTTGTGAACTAATTGTTGAAGGGATAGCTAAAAATAAAGAGAACAAAATAATGGGTGATAAATTCTTAAAGTGCAAAGTGCTGAAGGAAGTGTAAGTCACTATTATATAGTTGTCCTACCCGTCCCCTAGCCTATATTACAACCCGTTAATGTCCTATTTGATTCTATTCAAACATGCTTAATTAGTGGAGATGTACACAATGGGCAAGCCTATGGTTCTTTTGCATACATGTGAATTTTGTTTGTGAGTGTGGAAGTTGTTCTTGATATGAAGTCCTTAATTTATATTCAATCTTTTGAATTGAGTGTGTGGACTATTTCTTTTTGTGATGACACTTGTTTCATGATAGATAGGTGATTTTATTAGCTTTCTTTGATGAGAGGGTGAGAAAGTTTAAATTTGATGAGTTCAAAGTCCTTCGTTGAGGTTAGGAGGTTAGAGGTTTGTTGTTTATTTGGATGTCTTGCATAATGATTGAGAAGTCTACTTGATGTTTTGAAATTGGTATATGCCCTAATTGCTTGTATTAACCAAAGTGATGGCATTCCTATTTTGATTTTTTGAGATGAGCTTTAATGTTTGCTCAAGGACGAACAAAAGTTTAAGTGCGGGGTGTTGATGTGAGGCCAAAATATATATTTTTAATCATTATTTACCTCACATTTATTATTTATATTTTTCCCGTTTTAAAATAAATTTTATGGAGCGTGCTAAATATTATATTTTATTTGTAGGATTAATTTGATGGGAAAATAAAGAAGTTTGGAGCTAAAACAAATTAATGATGAAAGGTTGAATAAGGAAATCAAACAAGCAGCTTAATGGATTAAAGTTTTTTAAAGGCTTAAGTCATTGAGGGCCCCTTAAAGTTGTCCGGATATTTCACTTAGACACCTCAACACATCCATTTTCATATTAGACACTTTAATCTTAAAAAATAAATACCTATCAAACATTTTTCTGACACCTAGTTAAAAAATGAAGTGCGTGTAATGCACATGCGGCTGATATGGCAAAATAACAAATTAAACGAAGACATGTGGCATTTTAAATAAATGAAATTTAAATTTAAAAAAATCTAAATCTAAAAAGAAAAAGAGCTTCAACTAAAAAAGAAAAGAAAAATCTACAGAAACCAGCCCCACCCGACCCTCCACACCCCCACCCACGCCAAACCTCCCCCTTCTTCTCTTTCCCTAAAAGATATCCCTTGTCCACCATTGTTATTGTTCATCTTGAGAAAAAAAAAAATGGAGATTTTAACATATACTAAGTATGAATTCACCATTTTTGTTTCTTTTTATGCCATATTTTTTATTCCTATTTTAAATTGATGTTGTTTTTTCTTAAAAAATCTGTTCTTCCTTTTTAAATTTTGATCTTGAATTTTGATTCTGGTTTGTTGTGGAGGAAGAAGGGGTGTGGATCAGGGGTGGTGTATATGGTCTCCATTTTTTCTGGTAAAGGAGATGTGGATGGTAGTCTTCGTTTTTTCTGGCAAAAAAATGTGGATGGTAGTTTTCATTTTTTCCGGCGAAAATGACGGCAAAATATAATTCTAACTCTGAAAAATTAATACAATGACAATTGACAAGAAAGTTAAAAAAAAATGAAGAGGTGCCCTTGTGTACAACAAAGCTAGGGTTTATCTGCTCCAATAAAATTACTATTAACGGGGATAAAAATATGATAAACAACATATTAGGGCTTGAAATGCAAGAAATAAAGTGAAGTATGGATTTCTTATTGCCTGCATCGTTGGAATTTTTATCAAATTTAAGTATAAACTTAGAAGAAGTAAATTTGTAAAAAAATGTTGATGGTGGATTGTTATGAAGAAGTAGGAGCAGCAGGGCTCGTGCAATTTTGAAGGAGAGGAGATTGGAAAAGATTGTTATTTTTTTTTAAAAAAAAATAATGAGAAAAAAAAGGTTCAAATGTGTTTGATTAAATGATTCACGCGCCCAATAAGGCATAAATCCCACTTTTTGTGCCACATATGCACAAAGTGTCTAATTGGTTCAAATTCAGAATAGTCAAGGTGTTCGATAGGTGCAAGCCCTACTTAAAGTGTCTAAGTGAATTATGTGGACAACATTAGGGGGAGGTGTATGACTTAAGCCTTTATAAAATAATTTATTTATACATATGCATATAACCGCACTTCTCAAAATTTCAATTGCTGCCACGTGACAGCCATTAAGAGTGTGAATTGCAGCTGACCCATGGTAGGAAATTAAAGCAGCAAGAGTTCTTTTAGGCAGTTCCAATTTTCACGCGAACAGCTCACTCGGCGGAAACAAAAAAAAGGAATCCAATTCCTTTTGGTTTTAAATTCCTAATTTTATTTGGACTCAATTATTTTATTTAGGGTTTTCTATATTTTTAAATAGTCCATAGAAATAATTATTTTAGGGGGAGAGATCATATATACGAATATCTTTTAGGGTTTTTTTCTTCTTCTTATTTTGGGGTTAGACTTTATTATTCTTGTTGTAGTTTTTGGCTTTGGAGATTGACTTGCAACTTTAGAAATTCTTAATTTCCTAAGTTCGTTCTGAAGATTTTGGTTTGGAAATTGAAGTTGAAATTCTGGGTTTATCATTCTCATTACGTAAGTTCATGATTTCTTCTTCTAAAAATATGAATTGTGTTCTTGCTAATATGGGTAACTAAATCCATAACTAGGGTTGTGGGAACCATGAATGATTAACAAAGTATAAATAGTAACTAAGAAATTCTTGAATAGTGTTGTTGCATGCATTGATAATTCTTTCATTTAGAAGTCTTTTTAACGAGTGCACGCGTTAGAACTCGCCTTGTTGCTACTTGCCGGACCAAGGAGATAGTTAATAAGAAAAGAATTATCAACATAGATTTAGTGTGATACTATCTAATAGTTTAATGTCGATTGGTGCGAGGGTGAAAACTAAGCCATACATATGTGATGTCTAATATGTGGTAAATGTAAGGGTTAGTAAAGTATACACACGTAGCCGGACCAAGGTGCGGGGTGAAATTCTCTAGTTGCCGGACCAAGGAATTAGATATACCTAACTTATCACTTTGCATGTAATACACTAGGAAATGATTGCTATTACTAGGATTACCGCGTTATGAGCTTATGGGGAACACGTACACCCTAGTTGCTTTCTCATCTTGATAACAACTAACTTTTTAAATCTTGCTCATTGATTAATTACATAATTTCCTGAATTTGTTTCACAAATCCCTCCCCCCCCCCTTTTAATGACTTGTTTTTGGAAATACATTAACTAAACAAATATAATCGTAAGTTAAGTATAAGTCTAAACCATATTCCTCGTGGGATCGACCCCTACCTCCAAGTTGGGTTCTTTACTTGATAACGATCGCTTATGCTTCTTTAGGGAGGTGTAATTTGAGCGTATCAATGATGCCATGGAAAAAGTTCAGCTCATTAGAGATAGACTTATGAGAAGCCAGAGTTGCTAGGTATCCAATGCAGATGTAAGGAGAAGAGACTCGGAGTTCCAAGTTGATGATTGGGTTTTCCTGAAAGTGTCACCTATGAAGGGGGTGATGATGTTTGGCAAGAAAGGGAAGCTCAGTCCTAGATATCTAGGCCCTTACAGGATCTTGAAAAGGGTTGGTAGAGTGGCTTATGAGTTAGAGTTGCCAGCAGAACTAACAGCAATGCATCTGGTCTTTCACATTTCGTTGTTGAAGAAGTGTGTGAGTGATCTAGCATACATATTGCCATTGGAAAGTATGGTTGTGAAGGATAGTCTCACTTATGAGGATGTGCCAGTTGAGATTCTTTATCGTGAGGTTCAAAGGTTTAGAAACAATGAAGTCGCTTCATTTAGGGTGTTGTGGAGGAGTCTATCCGTAGAGGGAGCTACTTTGGAAGCAGAAGCAGCCACGAAGGCCAAGTATCCTCATCTCTTTCCTTCCGGTCCCATTCCAACTTGAGGTAATAGTTCCACTTCAGTTTTTCAGTCAGTCATGCATACTTTCAGTCTTAGTATCCTATTCCTTCCATTTGCATGTTCTTGGAATTTAGTCCAGTCAAAAATTAGTTTCTAGTACTTAGTGGTAGGGTTTGCAGCCCTTTCCATCCCTATCCAGCTAGTTTAGACTTCATTTGAGGACGAATGTTCCCAAGGGTGAGATAATGTAACACCTCGTATTCGAAAATAGACAAACAAGAAGATTTCCAGAAGTTGCATGTGCAACCACGGACTGTAGGGGGGCCACGACCGTAGGTGGGGTCCGTTGGTGGGCCACCTACAACCACCTCCCCAGAACCCTAGAAAATTCAGCCAAGTCACGACCCACGTCCAGAACCTACGGACCATAGGTGGGACCACGGTCCGTGGATCGAGGCCCCATAATCCAGTCCCTAAAGCCAAACGACAATTGACCAGAACGGACTGTCTTTTCATCCACGGTTCGTCAGTTTGCCCGACAACTTTTTAGTCAGGGGTCGTTTGGTATTTTCCTTATGCGTTGGACCCTTGAACTACGTCGTTCCCTTGAACTATGTCGTTTAACCCCTAAACTACGTAGTTTTTGTCAATTTTAGCCTAGAAACTAAATTAGAACCTAACCTAGTCAATTCATTCTCAAAAAATTCATCCAATTAGAACAAAAGAGGATAAAGCGGTTGAGAAGCCCTAGTCCAACAACGCAGTGAGTTTTCATCAGTTTCAGCTCCGAAATCGAAAGATTTCTCCGTGAATTTCGTCACCAGGTATGTGTGATTTCACTAGTGGGTTGCTTTCACCCATTAGGTCCCTAGAATTCAGTCATATTCTTGATTCCCTCCATATTATATAGACTTAGGGTTTCTAGAATTTCAGCATATTATAATGAATATGTTATTTTAATGTTCCTAATTAGATTATCATGTAGAAGTATTATTTTTCCCAGATTCATGCATAAACTCAGAACCCTTGTTATGTAGTTCTTTTAGTTCATGAATTACATTAGCTGGGACAGATAAACAAATATACATTCCTCAGTTTTTGAATGTTTCATTACCAAATATAAATGTTGCATTTTCAGATTTGCATGTCAGAATATTGAGTTATCGAGTTTACTTCAGCTATGTTATAAATTTCATATATTCAGTTGGGAGTAGGCTTTATACCGAGTTGGACTAGGGTTAGTCACCCTCAAGTCTCAGAACTATGTGCCCCCGTAGGTTATAAGTCCCCTCTATGGGCATCAATTTTAGTGATTACACCAGTTATGCCTCTATACCTTTGGCAGAGTATATTGGGTCCTCTCGATGGGGCATATACATCAGACTTTACATTTAGCTCATGTGGTTTTATGTCAGTTATTAGTAGTTCCTATAGTCTGATTCTATTGCATTGACCAGGTTAACAGTTATAGTTCACTATTTAGTTTCAACATGTTATAAACTTGGTCAGTGCATTCAGTTAGTTCATGTTCCGTACTTTTAGTATAGTATCATGTTCAGATTATATCATTTCTTTACCGATTTGTTCAGTTATGTATATTGTTGAATTTTATTCTATCATGCATGCTCATTACCTTTCGAGTACTGATGCATACTCTGTGCTACATGTTCTCGTGGTGTAGGTTCAGGTCTTTAGCATTAAGATCACGCATAGATCGGTTTCTGATCTCCAGTTCAGCATCATCAGTGGTGAGTCCTCTTTCTTCGAGGAAAATTGACATGATTATCTTTCTACTTTCCATCTTTAGTTTCAATTTTTGCTAGATTTAGTTGGGGCATGTCCCAACATTTCTAGTCAGTTAGAGGTTTTATTTCAGAAATAGTTAGATTCAATTTTAGCTTTGGAGTTTGATATTTCGTTGTCATTAAACTCACAGTTTATTTATTCAGATAGTATTGGGTATTCCCCATAGTTTCAGTTTACATGTTGTTTTAATCTTCCGCACAATACTTTCTTAATTCAGTTATCTTTAAATTCACTTATGATATGCCAATAGGGTTAGCTTGGGGTCACTCATGATCCTAGGACCCGTGTCCAGTCCTAGGGGGTAGTCTCGGGGCGTGACAAGCAGTACTAAGGTTTATCTTCTAACACAAATCTTTTTGAAACAATTTCCAAAACTGCGTAGTGAATTGCGCACCCCTATCTGAAATGATGGACAAAGTTAGTCCATGATGTCAAACTATGTCAAGAATATATAAATTGGCATAATGTTCTGTAGAATTTGTTGACTTTACCTAGAAGAAATAGGCTGATTTATTGTCCATTTTGATATTCTGAGGTAGATTAGAGAGGTGTCATTTGAACGCGCCTTACCTCCAACACTTTTGAGAGTTCTCCCATTCTTTCATGTCCTTATGTTGAAAAAGTATGTTCTCGATGAGTCTCACGTGCTTTAGTGGGATACAGTTCAGCTTGATGAGTCGTTGGCTTTTGAGGAGGAGCCTATCACTATTCTATAAGGTAAGTTAGGAGGTTGTGGTCTAAGGAGATTCCATAAGTAATGGTTCAGTGGAGGCATTGTCTAGATGAGTAGGCTACTATGGAGGCTGAGCTTAACATGCGGACTTGATATCCATATCTTTTCGAGCCTTTAGCTACCTTTTCTTTCTTTAAATTCCAAGGATAAAAATAATTTTAGATGTGGAGGTTGTAAGGACCCTCATGGTCATTTACATTTTTTTGTGTGCTATTATTGATTTGCACCTCCCTGTAGTTTTCTTATGGTGTTTGTGTTGTGTTGGGATTGATGGCATGCTTCAAGAGGTGGTCGGGAGAAATTGGTGTGAGTATTCCTTTTTTTTTTGAAGTTCTAAAGTGAAGTTTACTTTAGTCAACATCATGAGATTTGGGTGTCGGATGAGAATTCTAGCAGTTCCATTAGCTCTGTAAGGGCCATTTTATTCTTGTGGCAAATGTTTTTTGGTCCAAAGACTTTCGATGCAAGTTTGAACCATTAGACATTTTAGTTTTCAAGCTTGGAAATTTTTTTACTTCAGTCAATATTCTTGGTAAAAGCACCCGAATGAGAATAATGTCAACATGTTAGCTCTGGAATGCGGAGTTTGGTGTACAATGACCTTTGGTTCAAATCCTGAGGTGATCGGGATGACTTTTTGACGTTCTTTATCTTGGTTTTGTGTCTTCCTAGTAAATATTGAATTTAGTTAAGACTCTAATGAAACGACCTCCGTTGTTTGTTTCATAATTTTCTTGATTTCGCAAGGTCGTTTGAATAAAATAACATTGTTTGTATGCATTCATTGGACCCCAAATGAGTCCGAAGGGTGCATTCAAAGCTTGGTGTATTTTAGCTCAAACTCTTGATGCAATACTTACAGGTGTGGATTCTTTAGTAGACCTTGACCGCTTTTGCAATAGCCTCTTAAGAGGCCTAGGTGTTGCTTTAGGGGTAAGGCTTTAGGGAGCAAGGGCCTCGTTTGCCGCATGAGCGTCTTGGAGCTAGGCCACTTTAGTAGCTAGCTAACCGTATTAGCGTTGGCCGCTTCAGTTTTCACTTCACCGCTTTTGTGCATATTGCTGATGATGTAATTCCTTGTCATCTTTGATTCTTTAAAATGAACCCCATTTGCAAAGTAGCTCGGGTCTTGATGATTTTGCTCATTTCTTGCCCAATTCAAGTGATTTAAAGGTAATTTCGTTTCTTTTCAATTTCTAATCTTGATGCTATCTTTATTTTCATAATTCATTTCTATTTTGAACTTTTTATCTTTGGAATTCATATTCTTCAAGTATAGTAATATGACCACTCGATGTCAGAAATGAATCTTATCTTCGCCAAACATTTGGGCATGTGATCGTCACCTCGAGGGGGGATATAATGATGAAGTTAGTTTCTCAATTATGTACAATTGTTCAAGGGTCAATTTTTTACCCAATTTCTAGTCAAAATCTTTTACAATTGATATGGGTTTTGTTAGTTTCGTATTGGCTTGTACTTTCTTTTCCTAAAAGCATTGTAGTGTTCTAAGGTTCTTTAGAATGGAGAAGCACCCGAAAAGAGGTTCAAGCGGGTTAAAGCCGTTAGGCAGGTTATGGTTTTCCAATTTTAAAATTGTCTTAAGAGTAATATATATATATATATATATTATAATTATTTTATTACCTTAATTAAAAGCATGAACTACTAACTTGAATGTTAAATTACTATAATATCCCTAACTTAAGTTGTGACTTATTCGATGAGTTGTCACTTTTTCGATAAGTTGTGACTATTTTCGAAGGGTTATGATTTTTCAATGAGTTGTGAATTTTCCAAAGAGTTCTGACTTTTTTTCAAGAAGTTGTGACTTTTCCAAAGTGTGGTGACTTTTTCAATAATTTGCGACTTTTCCAAAGATTTGTGACTTCTCGAGAAGGTCATGACTTTTCAGATAAGACACAAAAAACATTTTTTCATATTACCCTTTGTTGACTATAAATAGAGGGACTTCCTCTCATTTTTCAACCAATTTTTTTTTAATCTTCTACTCTTCTTCTTCTTGCAAAGTAAATTCTTGTATGTGATTTATTGTCGTTGTGTGAGTTCAAAGTTTAGTGGAATATGAGGTACCACTATTCTGATGAAGTAAGTCGTTCTATCCTAAGAGGGTATATTCCATAACCTCGAGTACTTGAGAAAATAATTTTGATGATATAATAATTATTTTTATGGTGAATATATACATTAGTATGTAATGTTCCAATATATGAAGTTAACATGGTGTAGTCTAAAGTCATTTGTTTTTGTTAACAATTTTTCTTGTGATGTAAACATATATTTCTGAATATATTTTCCAAAATTTAGAAAATTTTCACGATTTGTTTTGATGCTCAAGATAAAAGAATGACTTTATTTATCAATACTACTTATGTGACTTAGACTCTCATGAAGTTTGCTTCAAAATAGTTATTACAATATAAACATGTCACACCCCGAGCCTACACCCCGGACGTGGCTGGCACTCGAGAACCATTGCTGGCCCCCCAAGCGAACCCTTGGCCTAACTTACTTACTCAGCGGAAGGCATAAACATAAGAAATATAACTCATGCATAACTTAAGAAATAATATCTTAGCCAAAATGGTAGCTCAAGTCTTAAACTTATACAACTGAAATAAATAAGACTAAAGAACTATAACTATCTGTCTATGAAGTCTCTAAATAAATAAGGATGTCGAGACAGGACCCCCGATCATCCTAACAACTGAAAACTAGAAAGCAAATGATAAAAAGAGACCTCCGAAATACAAGGAGGCTCATCAACTGACTCCGAGTGCTCAACCTAATCAACGAGACGCTAGATGTTGATCCTGGTTACCTGTGTCAGCATCATGAAACGATGCAGGCTAACTAGCATTAGTACATTGAATGTATGAGTATGTGAGTTGGAATGCTAAACACAACTTAAGCTTGGAAAGGATCTGAAAGGAACGCTTACCTTGACTTTACTCAACTCATGAATAACTCAACTCAAAATGCAGTGTAAAACAACAATAATAGTGCAATTTATACAAAACATTTAGAACAGTAAATAACAACTCAATTTGTTAAAGATATGCAATATCAAACTAAACATTACTCATATATCAATGTAATATAGTTTATGTGGGAGATTCTCTAACCGACAACCACCACTATGATCCTAAGTGGTGATACTGTGTCTTGCCCACGCTGCTAGAACTCTCCTCTACTCTGCCGTCATATATAACGCCTTAACTAAGTTGATCCACTAGTCTATGCTAAAAAGCAACTTAAGGAGTCATAAAAAGTATGATCCTTTACTACCCATGATGGCTACATGTTTTATGGAGGCTTGAGTAAATATGAACTCGCATCCCGATATCGGTGATCAATACTACTCCCAAAATATACTTAGCTCATATGATTTAAAATCAAAACTTTTTTCTTTTGTTTGAGATAATTACTCAAAACTTTAGCTTAAAAGCTCTCTTGGAAATCGGTATTTCCCTTTCTTGTTCAAATGTGAAAAATATTTTAAACTTTTGGGAATACTTAGTTCCCTTA
>NW_006239182.1:489821-490327 GCF_000226075.1 Solanum tuberosum | reverse complement strand
TCTATGAAGCCTCTAAAACAAAGAGGGATGTCGGGACAGGACCCCCGATCATCCTAACAACTGAAAACTAGAAAGCAAATGATAAAAAGAGTCCTCCAGAATGCAAGGAGGCTCACCAACTGACTCTGAGTGCTCAACTCGATCAACGAGGCACTGGGTGCTGATCCTGGTTACCTGTGTCTGCATCATAGAATGAAGTAGGCCGAATGGCATCAGTACATTGAATGTACGAGTATGCGAGTTGGAATGCTAAACACAACTTAAGCTTGGAAAGGATCTGAAAGGAACGCTTACCTTGACTTTACTCAACTCATGAATAACTCAACTCAAAATGCAGTGTAAAACAACAATAATAGTGCAATTTATACAAAACATTTAGAACAGTAAATAACAACTCAATTTGTTAAAGATATGCAATATCAAACTAAACATTACTCATATATCAATGTAATATAGTTTATGTGGGAGATTCTCTAACCGACAACCACCACTATGATCCTAAGTGG
>NW_006239182.1:487844-489795 GCF_000226075.1 Solanum tuberosum | reverse complement strand
TACCCCCCCAACCCCCCACCACTATGAGCCTAAGTGGTTATACAACGTCTTGTCCACGCTGCCAGAACTGTCCTATACTTTGCCGTCATATAGAACGCTTAACTTAGTGGATCCACTAGTCTATGCTAAAAGCACACTTAAGGACCCATGATGGCTACATGTTTTATGGAGGCTTGAGTAAATATGAACTCGCATCCCGATATCGGTGATCAATACTACTCCCAAAATATACTTAGCTCATATGTTTTTAAAATAAAACTTCTTTCTTTTGTTTGAGATAACTACTCAAAACTTTAGCTTAAAAGCTCTCTTGGAAATTTGTGTTTCCCTTTCTTGTTCAAATGTGAAAACATTTTCAAATCTTGGGAATACTTAGTTCCCTTATAGCTTTTTGAGAAATGAACTCAACTCTTTACTTAAATTTAAACTTAAGTCTTAAAACAAGGTTAAAACATTTGTGAAAGAATTTTGAAAATTTTAGAAACTTCTCTTGACTTGCTTCTTAACTTCTAGACTTAACTCTTAACTTTCCTTGAATTGAATTATGGATTCAAGGTTCATGATTTCATGTTTATGGATGATTTCAAGATGTACAGATGTACCTAAGAGTACTGGAATCAACTAGAAAACATAGGTGCATTGCTAAAGAACTAGTATGGAAAGATGGAGGAAGAATGGGAAGAACTGGCGTCCCTGGCGCTCTGAGAGGCGCGGGGCGCCAGTCCTTGAAGTTCAGAGATTGACTTGGGGCGCTCTTACTGGCGCGGCACCCCAGAGGTCAAAGATAAGAAGTCCCTCTTTGGGGCTTTGAGAGGCACGACGCCCCAAGACCCTCCCCAGGTGTTCCCTGACTTTTCTTCTCCGTTTTTCATCTCTAAATCCTGTAATCTCACTTAGTTCTTTCCCCAAACATTTAGAATCATTTATATCCTCAATATATAATAGATTCAACTCTAAATTACACCCGAAAACGTGAATCAAATATCAATAAACTTCAATAACAAAACCCACAAGAATTAAAACGAATTTCATCAGGAACTCTAAGGATTTACTTTCAAATCTAACATACTTCGCTGAATTGAATCATGATTGGCCCATGGGTGAATTAACCCAACGCTATGTGATCTCACATAACTCGTAGGGAT
The DNA here is from genome assembly GCF_000226075.1 of Solanum tuberosum. Taxonomy (NCBI): domain Eukaryota; kingdom Viridiplantae; phylum Streptophyta; class Magnoliopsida; order Solanales; family Solanaceae; genus Solanum; species Solanum tuberosum. Next base: position 488,650 of record NW_006239182.1, on the reverse strand, counting down.
CACCCCTTGACAAAATCCGCACACAATTCTTCAAGAAATCGATGAATCTTGAACTTTCTTCTCTTTTCTCCTCTTTTCTGTTTTTTCCATGCCCTAGCATGAACTTCAACTTTCTAATCTGACTAAAATCTGATTTTACCACAATTAAACTCCTAAAAACGAATTAAAACAATTGAGTAAGGAAAAGACTAAAATACCTTCCAAAATCCGGATTAGACTTTCCTTATTCAAATAGCCCAACTTCCAAAGGGCCTATATCACTCATACGAACTCGGAATCGCGCAAAATTGGCGGCGTTGGAAATATTATTCCAAGAGATTTCCTACCATATCTGGAAGTACACCTAAATCATCCTGAGCTACGTGTTATGACCATTTTAAGTTGACCAAAAACTCAATTTAACATAAATCACAATTTTCTAGATTTTTATATACTTTCCAAAAATGACTATTTCCAATCTTTAACTTCTTCCTAGTTATTTCAATTAGCGAGATGTTATAATATCTCCCCTTTAGGAACATTCATCCTCAAATGAGGGTACTCTTACTAGACTAAGGGTGCAACATCAATCATTCAGTTCAAACACCCAACAAGCAAATGCAAAAACAACATGCCAACTTATAAATAAATATCAAGAAAATGATTAGTACATTAATTTGGAACTTCTCTGGATTCAAAGATATGTGGATATCTATTCTTCATGTCCTCCTCAGCTTCCCAAGTAGCTTCCTCAACAAACTAATTCCTCCAAAGAACTTTGACTAATGCCACCTCTTTTGTTCTCAACTTGCGAACTTGGTGATCTA
>NW_006239182.1:485575-487760 GCF_000226075.1 Solanum tuberosum | reverse complement strand
ACACTTCTTCAACATGGAGATGTGAAATACAGGATGAATCGCGGCCAACTCTTGTGGTAGCTCCAACTCATAGGCTACATTACCTATCGTTCTCCATAATCTATAAGGGCCAATATATAGCGAGGACTAAACTTCCCTTTCTTACCAAATCTCATGACACCTTTCATGGGTGAAACTTTTAAATACACCCAATCATCTACTTTAAACTCTGACTCCCTTCTCCTAAATCAGTGTAGGATTTCTGACGATTCTGTGCCGGTTTTAACCTCTCTTGAATCACTTCCACCTTCTCCATAGCTTGATGAACTAATCTGGTCCTATCAACCCAGCTTCACAAACTTCAAACCATCCAATAGGAGATCTATATCTTCTCCCCTAAAGAGCTTCATAAGGAGCCATTTTGATGCTAGAGTGTTAACTATTGTTGTAAGCAAACTCAATAAGAGGTAGGTGATCATCACAATTACCTTTGAAATCAATCACACAGGGCCTTGAAATATCCTCTAAGGTCTGAATACTGTGCTCTGCTTGCCCATCTATCTGAGGATGAAATGTAGTACTTAAGTTCACCTTTGAACCAAACCTTTTTGGAATGACTTCTAAAACTGTGCAGTAAATTGCGCACCTTTGTCTGAAATAATGGAGAATGGAACTCCACGAAGTCTAACCACTTTCTTGAAGATACAACTTGGTTCTAATCCTCTGTTGTATGGGTAGTCTTTACCGGCAAAAAGTGGGTTGGTTTTGTCAGTCTGTCAACAATCACCCAATCCAATCATGCAGCCTGCGAGACCTTGGCAAACCTGTGATGAAATCCATATCAATCATCTCCGGCTTCCATTCCAGAAGTTCTATATTTTGAGCCAAACCACCGGGCCGTTGATGTTCTACTCTAACTTGTTTGTAATTTGGACACTTAGCAACAAATTTTGCGATGCCCTTCTTCATACTACTCCACCAATACACTTCTCTCAAGTGACGATACATCTTTGTAGAACCTGGATGAATGGAATATCTTGAGCTATAAGCTTCTTCCATGATCCTCTCTTGGAGTTCATCCACCCTTGGAACACATAACCTACCTTGATACCTCAACACACTATCTCCTCCTTGTTCAAAAGCCATTACTTTTTACTTATGAACATTTTCCTTCAATTCAAGCAAAATAGGGTCTCGGTCATGCTTTTCTTTCACTTCAGACACTAAGGATGATTCAGCCCCATTCATTACAACTACTCCTCCATCGGTGGAATCTATTAGTCAGACTCCTAAGCGTGCAAGTCTATAGACATCTTTCACTAACTCTCTGTTTTCTTCCTCAACATGGACGTTACTACCCACAGACAACCTTCTTGAAGTATCAGCAACAACATTAGCCTTACTTGGGCGATAAAGAATACTCATGTCATAATCCTTGAGTAATTCTAACCACCTCTTTTGTCTGAGATTAAGCTCTTTCCGAGTAAATAGATACTGAAGGCTCTTGTGATCAGTTAATACATCAACATGAACACCATACAAATAAAGACACCATATTTTTAAAGCAAACACTACAACAGCTAACTCTAGATCATGGGTTGGGTAATTTTTTTCTTGAACTTTCAACTGTCTGGATGCCTAAGCTATAACCTTGCCGTTATGCATCAACACACAACCCAAACAAACTCTAGACGCATCACAATATACTACAAAACCTTGAGTAACATTTGGTAAGGTCAACACTGGGGCAGTAGTCAACCTCCTTTTCAATTCCTGAATGCTTTTCTCACAAGCTTCAGACATTGAAACTTCACTGTTTTCTGAGTCAACTTAGTAAAAGGAGACGAAATGGATGAGAACCCCTCTACGAACCTTCTATAATAACCAGCCAAACCCAAGATTTGTACTTAGAATATGGTTATGTTATTGAATTAAATTGTTGATTCCTATTGCTATCTATGTCAATTGTTTACGAATTGTTGAGGATTGATCCATGGTGATCATGGCTTGGAGAATTGGTAAGTTGACCTAACTTCTAGTCTATAGTATGAGAATTGATGTTGTGTGGTTTGGTCGACTTATGGTGGCGGTGTTTACTTCTTGTCTATCTATGCATGTGGAGATCATGGTCTTGAAGGCAATATATGTGAAGTGAATTGATGATTATGATGCATATGTTTATGAAGTTGTGCTATGAAGGTTATGT
>NW_006239182.1:473763-484999 GCF_000226075.1 Solanum tuberosum | reverse complement strand
TATGTACACATACATGAATGAATGAATAAGGTTTATGATAATCTAGTGAAAGTGAGTCTCTTGAAAGGTTTCCTCAATTGTACTCTAAACTAGACTATGTTTTGAATATGGTATGACTATGTGAAAGGTCATTCTCACATAATGTAGGTTCTATGATTAAAGGTTATTCACATCTTAGAAACCTTTTAGCTATATGATTTGAGGGATTAAGTCCCTAAAGCCTATTTATGAACTAATGTTAAATAAAGGCTTAAAGATGTTTAAAAAGGGTGTTGGAGCTTAGCACTGAGTGAATATGAAAAATGAGAGTGGGGGCTTCACGTTTAGCAAGTCGGGCTTCCCACAAGAGAACCTTCACGTTTAGCAAGTCCGGGTTCCCAACATAGATGTTGTCTCATGAGATGGAAACCTCCACGCCTGGTAAGTCAAGGTTTCTAGTAGCAATCTCCTTGTTCCATAACTACGTGACCCCATTGGTCTTATCTTAGTGGATCTACTAGATAGCTATTATGTATGTAGGTCCTACCTTGGCAAGTAGTACCCTCTCTTTTCGGTGTGGGAGTAGAACACTGGATTCCATGTTGCTCACATGGTCTGTGTCGGTTATGGCAATGTCTCCCGAAATTAAGAAATGAACTAAGATAAAAATATGAAATCTAGTCATGAGTTCTTGAAGAGTTACTTAATGTAAGTAGGACTATGGATCCTACTTATGCATTGCACAAGTGGACTCTAAGGGAGGTTATGATTGGGCTCTTTATGTAATGAAGACTATGGTACTATGTATGTTAATATGAAAGCATGCTAAGGTTGACTTTTACGTATGTCAAGACATGAAGTATGATTATGCATGTGAATTACAATTATGAGTTCTTAATGGGTTGCTTAGTATATGTGGGGGTATGGGACTCCATGTGTACATTGTAGAAGTGAGCTTGTGAAGGGGTTGTGAGGGTGGTTTACCTATGATATGAACTAAATGAGTTATGACTAATGATGTAGTAAATGAATGAGTCCTTATATGATGTTATGAAGTATGTTGGTCTTTTGTCTAATGTTTAGTGAAGATGTTATGACTTGTTCAATATGATATGCCTAGTCTATGGTGGCTTCTTAGGAACACTTGGTGTGAGTAGTATTATGGTATGCTACTTGGACATTGCACTAGTGTGACTTGGGGGTTGTCCTAGGTGACGGTTCCTATGTGAAGACTATGTCTTATGGTGTGCTTATGACTCTATGAATATATGTGGTTGGATTGATGAAGGTTATATGTAAGTTCACCTTTGGTAACCTTAAGGTGATACATTGCACCAAGTATTCCCTAAGGGTTGCTTGGGGAAAGGAGTTAAGATAAAGAGGAAGGTAATGTATTGTATGCATTGAATGTGCCTAAAATGTTATAAGTCGCTCTATGTGCTATTATGAACGGTTTCCGTGTGTATGAAGATGTATGTGGTTATATTGTGCCTAATGCACTAAATGTTCTTGAAGTTTCTCTAAAAAGGCATGATGCATGGTTTCCAACTAAATGTCCTTTTAAAAGCATGTTTTTGCATGGTTATCATACTTAGTGCATTCTTGTACTAACACCATTCTTCTTCATCTTTTTACACCAAGTGTAGGTGGTGGCGGCTAAAGGGCCTTTCCTAGAATTGATGAGCTTGGCTTACTATTCCCAAGTTCGGGTGTGTCCTTAAAGATTCAAGGACTTTTATGTTAAAGATTTTCCTTATGTTCTATGTACTAGATTGTAGTTTCTTTTGTATTGTAAGGGTTGTGTCCCTCTTGTGTTGTAGTCGTGTTTTAAGATGTCTACCTTCAGACGTATTATTCCGATTTTGTACTAAAGGTTTAAATGAGGGGACTTTTTAAGTCTTGTGTTATATTATGAAAAAGTTTTAAATTTTTCGCTATTTTTCTATGATAAATGCTTTGAAGAATGCTAAGGGCTTGTATAAGACCTCTAAGAGGTCGAATACGCTGGTAACGGCTAGGGGGTGCTCTCGGGTCGTTACAAACTTGGTATCAAAGCATAAGGTTATGAAAATGGTCTTAGGATTCAATGTCTCATGAGCTACATCTAGTAGAGTCTTGTTCATCGGTGTGAGTCGCGACACATCTATTAGCGAGAGGCTATAGGACGATAGAAGTTTCACTTTCTTCATTACTCTTGTGTCCTACCGTAGAGCTTTACTCCATATGATCTCTCTCTCTTATTTTCCCTTGACTGGTGGTCTTCTAGATGTGATTACTTCGAAGGGGTGATGTTGTAAGGATCGAGGGAAGAAAAGGTGAGTTTTAATGCTTATTATGATGTGGTGACTATATGAGTATATATGAAGGTAGATTTGAAAATCGTATTTTGATGCCAATCATGGCTATGTGTGACCTATGAGGTTGGGAGCATTACATTGAAAATGTGTATGGTGGTATAGTTCTCATATGCTAAGAGTCGTTATGGTAAGAATGAAATCCTTTTTAGGATGATGAGTTGCTTTATGGTGATGGGTAATGATAGTAGAAAGTCATGGTGTATATTTGAGGAGTTTTGAAGGAATGTAGTAACTAGTGTGAGTTGAAAGTTGTTTTTTCTTATGAGTGATGCTTCATGGTTGTCCTTGTGTAAATCAGAGTTCTTGTGTAGGCTTACCCTAAGAGTGGAAAAAAAAGGGGCTTTGTTCCATGAGTTGGGATAGTGTTTTGCTTTAAGGTTTACTTGGAGAGTTGCATGTACCCCTTAGTTCGTGGGAAGGACAAGAGAATAGATGTTGACCAACTCTAAAGAGGATAGTTGTCTTGTAAGGTTAATCTTAAGTATGGTCATTCAAAGAGGATGATTAGATAATACCTAGGCATGGTTGAGCGAAAAGTTACACCAAGGGTGATGATAAGGGTATGATGTGATAAAGAGTTGATTAAGCTCACCCCAAGTGGGGGATAATGTGCCTAGATGGTAAGGTTTTGAGTGCCCTTACTATTTCTACATTGAACTTGCTTGAGTTCTCCATGTTGAGAACCACTTTGGGTGATAGATATGAAGTGGAGTGGTATAGATACTCTTTTTTTTTGGATTCTTGAAATCCTCACCTAAGGGATTATAGTAAAGATTTAATGGATAATGGTTCCTACCTTAGAGATGAACGAGGTAATGATTAAAGGAGTTTGCATAACTTGATCCCAAGAGGGGGACATTGTGCTTAATTGGTAAGCGATAGTTCTCTTGGTTACTTTAATGTACTCTTAGATGGGTTTACCCTAAGTGGGGGATGATGAGTGAGTAGTAAGGTTGTTGATAACCTTATATTTTCCTTCTATTCTTATTCAAGATTGAGATCAAAGAGTTCCTAGTAGCTTGTTCATGTTTGGAGTCTTGCATATGATTATGAGTTGCATGATCTCCGTATGTTATGCATGTCCTAGAAGACACTATGTTATGCATGTTTTGAAGGATTCTTAGATGTCCTAGCAGACACTACGTTATGCATGTTTTGAAGGATTCTTATTACATAAAAATGGAATTTTAGTAATAAAATTCATGTCTCTCATGTCAATATGCATCTTCATATGGTGAATGCACTATTGGCTTCATGAGGAAGAGAGCATGACCATGCTTAGGTTAGGAATTGAGAATTTCTCCTTAAATGAATTGACCTTTGTGTAATGCTTGATTATGAGTTTATGATGCCATGTGTGTATGTTGTGACTAGGAGAAGGTAGTCCCTCCTTGAACATAACTAAACATTGTAATGACATGTATGTTTTTGATAGTATGATGATTAAATGATAAGACTAGTAGATGATCCATAATCCTCAACGTTAGGCTGCAACTAGTATGAATTGCTTAATTGCCTCATGAGTGGAAATGTTGATCATGTCTATGTGTGCATTTGAAAGCCATTGCATATTGGACCCTATGATGATATAAAAGGGATAAATATCATGTCATGATTAGGAGAAAGTAGTTCCTCCTATGAACATGAGAAAGGCCTATGTGGTTGATGCATTATGAGTTGGTGAATAAAGTTTCTTGTTGCATGAATTGATTTCAAGTGCATGCTTAAATGAATTCTTATGATAAAGTTGCATAATGTGATTTAATGAGATAGTTGCATGTTGTGTTTCTTTGGTGTTTGAAATGAGAATGATGATTTCGAGAAGGAAGTTCCTCCAATGAAATGGGAAATAATAAAGTTGATGCATATCGTCGGGAACCAAGTCCGCTCCATGGATTGCTTGGAAACCCAATTTCTTTTGTACTTTATTCAACACACTTTTTTTTTTCTTTTTTTAAGGGGTTCCATTTTTATGCAATACCATGGGTTAAAGGGGGACTTTTCTTGCACTTCTTGACTTCTCCTTTTCCTTTCCACCACACCCTCAACTTAGGCTTTTGTCCTAAGTTGGCTATTCGCTAAACCACAAATCAAAAGGATTATAGGTAGTGGGTCAAGTAAGGTCTAAGGTTCATCAAGGTTCTTCCAAAGAAAGGTAAGGCTCAAAGGGTGTTCAAAAGAGTTTCACACGCTCACGGGTAGGCCACAAAAGAGGTATATGTCAAATTTGGCTCACACTCTTTATCTGTAAAGCTGCCTAAGATCATCTCAAGAGGACACCTTTCTAAATCAATCAGACTAACGGGGTAAATTCTTGGTTTATTCATACATGGTTCAAAGTAGGCTCATCACAAAAGGCATAGACACTTAAGTCAAACAAGACTACACACTTTCGTTAGTGTGGAAGGGTCATTACAAGAGAATCAATTTGAGAAACGGCTAATCACAATGAGATGCAAAGAGTTCACATATTGTCTATGCAACTTCATTTGTTCTCGTCGTAGCCTCACATTCATGTATGTTCGATTGAGAGCACTATTCAAGTCATCGGTATTGATTGAAACCGAGACTCAAATTTTTGCGAAAGAACATTCACATTCAACTCACGAAGGGTGGAAAAAATGTGCAAAAATTTCAAAATTTTTCGAAAGGGTCAAAGTTATTTTGCAATAAAACCCAAAGGACTTGAATTTATACAAGAACAACCACTTTCAACACAAGAGGTGGCGAAAATTTTCGAAAAATGAATTTTTTCGGAAGGGTCAAAATTATTTTTCAATTAAACCCAAAAGAGAGCCATAAGCTCAAACAATCGCAAAGCAATTTTTAAAAACACAATTAAAAACAGACAACCCAAATGTACACCAAAACACAAGTATCTGAAACAAGCAAAACAAGGTGGGCCTCACCCCACCACATATAAAAACATTTCTCCTCAAATGCAAAATAGAAAAAAAATCATTGCAAATGAGTACAAAATTGCAAAAAATAAATTCGGGGTTCGGAAAACCAACCTTAGATGCCGATTAAAATACTTTTGAAATGCTAGGCGGCAATGTAATCCACTCCAAGCACTAATTATCGACTACAATACTAAAGGCAAGCAATAATCTATAAAATATTACCTTGATGTGAAGTTGAGATGTTTAAAAGGAGGCAGAGTGGGAAAATTTAAAAATTCTTAGATTTTTAGCACTTTATAACCGTTCAATTCTTGTCCATTCGGCGATGTTAGTCAACTCGCCCACCCACTCAACGGTCCACCGAGTGGTCATTTATCTCGTCCTTTCTTCAAAATCATCAATTTTCTAGGGGTGAGATCGGCGGTCTGCATCGAGATCGTCAAGCAGGTTGGCGATGCACCGAGCTTCTTTTCGAGTTCACCGAATTTTACAGGCTCTGTACAACTCTTGTATTGAGCCAAATAGCGTATCTAGTTGGGCTCGCCGACCTATTTAGCGACTCGCGGAATGGACTTGTTACTCGTCAACCTAAGATTTTCCACACTTTCCTCGATTTATCTGCAACATCAACACACCATTATTTATAAAAGTAAAATCCTAAATTTACGACCTTGGGTTGCCTCCCAAAAAGCGCCTTATTTAACTTCATGGCACGACTCAACTCCTCACTCAAGTTCCATTAGTGAGGTTTGCCTCATTTTTCATGAGGCCACCCCTCTTTTGGCTCTAGCTAGAGGACCTGCATACACAAACAATAAACAAAGAAAAACAAAACAAAAAGTAAAATTAGTAAAAAGTACACTAAAAAGAACAAAAAGCTCTAGTTAACTACATTTTCACGTGAAACCACTCCCCGGCAGCGGCACCATTTTGATGCTTATCGTGACCAACGAGACTAACCTAGAGTATGAGTGTCTACGATCGTCGATATTGTAGTAACCCAACTAAAGGCTGGGTTCGTGTCACAAGGGAGTGGTTTTGAGAATTGATAGAAAAATAAAATTAAGCTCTAACTAGTCGTAGCTAAAGATATTAACGAGTAAAAATATAGTAAATAAAAGAGGGTGATACGAAAGTGTCAAATATCGATTTGGGGGTTTTGTCACAAGTAGTAAAAATAGCAAAAATTAACAAGAAAATCAAGTATAGGGAAATGTTCTTGGGGTATGACTGCAATACAAGTTGAGATAAGTAGTTGGGTACATGCTTTTTAAAGGAAATTTGTAAGATAATAGTGACTAGGCTAAGCTTTAAATGGAAATATGTTCCCTCTCGGGCATCTTACCGCGTTTCAAATGCGTTCCTCTCGAACACCCATTTGCCGCATGAAGACCAGCCTACGCCTAACCCCACTCACTCTCTCGAGCTGAGTGTTAGGATATGGGACTAGGGCTCACCCTCTCGGGCTGAACCTCATGTCGACCCACTCCTTAGGCCATCAATCTAGTGGTCTTGGTTTCGGGACCTCCCTCTTGGGCAAGCCGAAAACACATGTGTGGTTTTGTATTTTCAACTACAAGCCCTTTAGATTAAACCAGAACCACTAGGTGAAATCACCATTAAACTACATCTAACCAATCAGCAAGCAAGACCCAATAATAATATCAATACATATTTGCTAAATCACACCCCGAGAATGGAGGGTTTTAGCCACACATCAAGATATAACAAAATACACCTAAATTGATAGTAAAATCAAATGGGTATAAGAAATTAAACCTTGATTTAAGCAAAGGAAGAAGAATGGAGAAGACCCACTTCCAACTTAGGGAAGATGAAATCCTTCTTTCTTCAAGTCTCCTGAAAACCTTCTCCAAACTTGAGAGAAAAATATCCAAAATGTACTATTCTATTCTGGAAATTAAAATAAAAGTTCGACTCTCTAAAATTAATAATAATTTTAGTATTTATAAACTTCAGAAAATTGTGCTGGCGGATCTTTCGGCGAGGTTAGACGATGTCGTCGAATGACTCGGCGACGTGCCCTTCTTCTGGTTCATCGTCCTTTCGTGGTTGCCTTCAGCATCTTCACGTTCTGGACCATTAGGCGGTATAGTACTGCTTCGCGAAAATATTCGGCAAAGCACCAACTGCTCCTTTAATCGCCTTTTGATCCTTCTTCTTAAGGGCTTTGCGCACTGGAACAAAGGGCGGAGTGAATCCCTTCGGCGAATCACCAAATGTGCTTCGCGATGCTCAGGCTTCAGCTTCTTCATTCTTTTCAGCCTTTTTATTCCTTTTTGCGCCCAAGTGTCCATGGTTTCAATAAAACTTCAAATACCTGAAACTTAACAGTTTTCATTAGATATTGAGACAAAATAAGAATTCGAGGACACTATTCTTATCAAAATAAATCCCTAAATGAGTCCAATTTGTGGACTCATCACTCATCCTATTATTTACTTTCCAAGAATTGTTTGGAAACCCCCTTTCATTTTTCAACTTTATTCCACAACTTTTCTTTTACATTATTTTTCTTTTTCTTTTCTTTCCTTTTTTTTTTTAATATGGAGGGGGTCCATTTTCCTCAAAATCATGGGTAGGAGAGACTTTCTTGCACTTTATGATTTGCCTTCTCTTTTCACCACACCCCCAACTTAGGATTTTGCCCTAAGATGACTATTCAAACTAACCACAACTTCATGAGGATTATGGGTGATGGATTAACAAAGGTCTAATTTTCATCAAGTTTCTTCCAAAGAAAGGTAAGGCTCAAAGGGTGTTCAAGAGAGAATCACACACTCACATGGTAGGTCACAAAAGAGGTATATGTCAAATTGATTCGCACTAATAGAAGTTGTCAAAGATCATATTAAGAGATAGCATCACTTAGTTGATCGGACCAACGGGGAAAATTCTAGGATCTATCATGCATAGTTCACAGGTAAGCTCATCACACTAGGCATTGACACTATAAGTTAAACAAAATTCCACACTTTCGCTAGTGTGCAATGATCATCACAAGAGAATCAATTTGATACAAGGATAGCCATAACGAGATGTAAAGAGTTCACATATTGTCTATGCAACTTCATTTGGCCTTATTGTAGCTGCGCATCATGTTCGTTCGATTGAGAGCACTATTCAAGTAATCGTTATTGATTGGAACCGAGACTCAATTTTTTGCAAAAGAACAACCACATTTAAGAGCAAATAACGAGTGGCGAAAATGTGCAAAAAATTCAAAAAAAGTTCAGAATGGTCCAAATCATTTTGCAATATGAAATAAAAGGAGCCACAAGCTAAAACATCCACAGAAAGGTAGTGATAATATCAGTTAAAACAGAACAACCCAAATATAAGCGCAAAACACGAGCAACAATATTCACACAAAATGTGGGCCTCACCCCACCACAAATAAAATGTATTTGTCCTCAAATGTAAATAACAAATATCCGAAAGTACAAATAGAGAAAGTTAGTTTCCAAGGGGTGTGTCTATCACTTAGTACGAGTTAATGACTCTAGTGTTGGATACCTCCTATTAAGTCAGTTTCAGTCATAAGAGAGTTTCCAGAAGTCTTTCCTCATGATCTTCCCGGAGTCCCTCCTGAGAGAGAAATAGACTTCGGTATAGAAATTATTCCAGATACTCGTCCTACATCTATTCCGCCATACAGAATGGCACCAACAGAATTGAAAGAGCTTAAAGAACAGTTGAAAGATTTTCTAGCTAAGGGATTTATTCGACCAAGTGTCTCACATTGGGGCGCTCCGATCTTATTTGTGAGGAAGAAAGATGGTTCCTTTAAGATTGTAACGACCCGAGAGCACCCCCTAGTCGTTACCGGCATATTTGTCCTCTCGAAGGTCTTATACAAGCCCTTAGCATTCGTCATAGCATTTATCATAGAAAAATAGCGAAAAATTTAAAACTTTTTCATAATATAACACAAGACTTAAATGTCACCTCATTTAAACCTTTAGTACAAAATCGGAATACTACGTCCCAAGGTAGCCATCTTAAAACACGACTACAACACAAGAGGGAAAATCCCTTACAATACAAAAGAAACTAATATCTAGTACATAGAACTTAAGAAAACTCTTTAACATAAAGGTCCTTGACTCTTTAAGGACACACCCGAACTTGGGAATAGTAAGCCAAGCTCATCACTTCTAGGAAAGGCTCTTTACCCACCACCAACTACACTTGGTGTAAAAATATGAAGAAGAATGGTGTTAGTACAAGAATGCACTAAGTATGATAACCATGCAAAAATATTCTTTTAAAACGACATTTAGTTGGAAACCATGCATCATGCCTTTTTAAAGAAACTTCAACAACATTTAGTACAATAGGCACAATATAAACCACATACATCATCATACACACAAAAACCATTCATAATAGCACATAGAGCCACTTATAACATTTTAGGCACATTCAATGCATACAATACATTACCTTTCTCTTTATCTTAACTCCTTTCCTCAAGCAACCCTTAGGAAATACTTGGTGCAATGTATCACCTTAAGGTTACCAAAGGTGAACTTACATATAACCTACATCAATCCAACCACATATATTCATAGAATCATAAGAACCATCACCTAAGACAACCCCCAAGTCACAGTAGTGTAATGTGAAAGTAGCATCCCATAATACTACTCACACCAACTGTTCCTAAGAAGCCACCATAGACTAGGTACATCATATTCAACAAGTCATAACATCTTCATTTAACAGTAGACATAAGACCAACTTACTTCATAACATCATATAAGGACTCATTCATTTACTACATCATTAGTAATAACTCATTTAGATCATATCGTAGGTAAACCACCCTCACAACCCCTTCACAAGCTCACTTCTACAATGTACACATTGAGTCCCATACCCCCACATATACTAACCAAACCCATTAAGAAGTCATAAGTGTAATTCACATGCATAATCATACTTCATGTATTGACATACGTAAATTCAACCTTAACATGATTTCATATTAACATACATACACCATAGTCTTCATTAGATAAAGAGCCTAATCATAACCTCCCTTAGAGTCCACTTGTGCAATGCATAAGTAGGGTCCATAGTCCTACTTACACTAAATAACTCTTTCAGAAATCATGACTAGAGTTGATATTTTTATCTTAGTTCATTTCTTAACTCTCGGGAGACATTGCCATAATTGACATAGACCATGTGAGCTACATGGAATCCGGTGTTCTACTCTCACACCGAAAAGAGAGGGTACTACTTGCCAAGGCAGGACCTACATACATAACAACTATCTAGTGGATCCACTAAGCTAAGACCTATGGGGACACGTAGTTATGGAACAAGGAGATTACTACTAGAAACCTTGACTTACTAGGCGTGGAGGTTTCCATCTCATGAGACAACATCTATGTTGGGAACCCGTACTTGCTAAACGTGAAGCCCCCACTCTCATTTTGCATGCTCACTCGGTGTTAAGCTCCAACACCCTTTTTAAACATCTTTAAACCTTTATTTAACATTAGTTCATAAAATAGGCTTTAGGGACTTAATCCCTCATATCATATAGCTAAAAGGTTTCTAAGATGAGAATGACCTTTCATCATAGAACCTACATGATGTGAGAATGACCTTTCACATAGTCATACCATATTCATAACATAGTCTAGTTTAAAGTACATTTGAGGAAACCTTTCAAAAGACTCACTTTCACTAGATTATCATAAACCTTATTCATTCATTCATGTGTGTGTGCGCGCACATATGTGAGAAAGCCTTTCACATAAACACCTTGATACAACTCATATTCATACCTTACTAATCATACATTTTGCATGCATAATGAGATGTAAGGGTGCATATAAGAGTTAATATTTCAATAGACACCATAACACATCGTATTCATAGATATACATGTAGAGTGTCTGTGTGCATATTGGTCCTCATAGTGACATAATAGCAACAACATTGATATTGAGTGCACTTCCC
>NW_006239182.1:469731-473567 GCF_000226075.1 Solanum tuberosum | reverse complement strand
TACTCCTAACATGTATATGATCACACATTCATATAGGGGTCATATAGGTAGGGGTCATTCCACAATAGTATTTAACATAATCAATCATGTAGACCACACCTTATCCCTAACATTATCATTCACATTATACTCCTCATCATCAACACACTTTAAACATCATGCTAGCATTGATGATTTCATACATAACCTTCATAGCATAACTTCATAAACATATGCATCATAATCATCAATTCACTTTACATCTATTGCCTTCAAGGCCATGATCTCAACATGCATAGATAGACAAGAAGTAAACACCGCCACCATAAGTTGATCAAACCACACAACATCAATTCTCATATTATAGACTAGAAGTTAGGTCAACTTACCAATTCTCCAAGCCATGATCACCTTGGATCATTCCTCAACAATTCGTAATCAATTGACATAGATAGCAATAGGAATCAACAATGTAATTCTATAACATAAACATAATCTAAGTACAATTATATAAACAAAGGGATCAACCCATAACTTTGCCCATAAGGCCATAACCAACAATTCAACATCAATAAGTATAGATAATCATCGAAAACATCAATGCAATCTAATCTGAACATAATTTCACCAATAGAGATCATATTCACAAAGGCCCACATCATTGGCCAATTTTTGAGAATTTGGGAATCATGGGTTCTTCAAGAATTCCTTTGAAATTTATCTTAAAAACCTTAATTCCACATAAATTCATCAATAGAATGATTTAAAAATCGTTTGACAAAGGACCAATGTTTAGATTGAAAATTGGGAATTTTGGTCTTTGAATCACTTTTGAAAATCTTTGATAGAACTCCTTGAATGAGAGGTTATTCAAGAATCAAGAGTTACCATACCTTAATTATTGAAGACCCATGAAATTGAAGAAGAAATCAGTTGAAAACCCATCTTCTAGCTTGAGCTTCATCAAGGTCTTCAATGGAGTTTTTGAGAGAATCTATTTTAAGAAGGAAGGGTTAGTTTGAAGAATGGGGTCTTATTTTAGGTTTTGGGGTTTTAACCAACTTAAAATACCCTAAAATAGGTAGAATAACCGTTTATAATAATTCCCCAAAGTACCCAAACTACCCCTCACTTTGTTGGACCTTCTAAACAAGTCAAATTTGAGTTTAATTTAAAACTAGTAGAGAAACTAGAATCAGAAACAGATTAGAAAAAATATACAAAATATTTTTTTCTTAAAGAAGAATTGTTGTCAATCTGTGTTTAAAGAATCTAACTGATTCCAACAAACTTTGCAGAAACACGAAGTTACCAAAGTTTAATGAACCAGTGAAGAACATAAGAACATAAATTAATTCACAAATCTAAAATCTATAACACATACCATAATCTGGAAAACAGAAAGAAGATCAAACCCACTGAATGCACAGTGTCCCCTTAAGGAAATTATTCCCCTCTAGTATCCGAGGTTTGATTTGGAATATGTCCTCCCAGGATAGAATGATCTCAATCACCAATGTATTGATACCTAAAACGCTGGTGTCAGCGAGCCACTCAACGGCAGTAAAGTACACTTAGAATACTAGATTTAGTAGTAGAAGAAGAAGTCTAGAAAATTCGTTCTTTTAAAATGAGAGGAAATCCCCTCAATTTATAGAAAACAGAGGGTAGTGTGAAAAGGTTCTTATTGTGCCTTACCGGAAAGGTCACAAAACCTTTGAAACGTCACAATCTTTCGAAAAAGGTCACCACCTTTCATAAAAGTCACAACTTTTCATAAAAGTCACAACTTTTCATCGAAGTCGCAACTTTTGATAAAAGTCATAACTCTTTATACTAGTCGCAACTTTTCATCAAAGTCACAACTCTTCATAAAAGTCGCAACTCTTTATATTCCATTCACACCTTTTAAAACCCAACAATCTCCCGCATTAATGGGGAATGACTCCAAGACAAAGAAACGGACAAGTATGTGTACTTTACAAGCAAGAATTAATTGCATCTGGATAAGTAGGTTTCACCTTGGACTTTTCGTAGTGAACATATGTCGGATATACTCGGTCAATCGGTAGATGTGATATCTTTGAACCGTCGAGCTTTGGTGTATACCTAGACAACCATATGTCACACAATTAACCCTTTACCGTTTATGGTTCTTATGGTTGTGTTCGTTTCAGCCATGAACCCCTTCTGGTTTTATGAGTGTATAGAGAATAGGCTTTAGGCAATAATTCTTTTTGAAGCGGCTTACACTTCACACCCACATAGGTGATTTCTAACCGTGTTATCGCTTAGATACACTATTTGGTCAAATCTGCCAAACTTAGCAAATCATTAAAAACTTTAAGCTTTATTAACTCATTAACAAGCCTTAATGTTGTATCCTTTTTCCTGAGCATTGTCTTCATCATGAGAATGGGTTGAGTTTGTTGACAATACTGAACCGTCAGTCACAACTTTGTTTTTCTCCTTGAATCTAGCTCTTGGGATCTCCAGTCTACGAGATAGAGTTACCGCCATGATGACTTGTCCTAAGCCGTAAACCCATTCCTTTAGATGATCTTTAAACTTTCTCTCTAGTTAGGCCTTTTTGTAAGTGGATCCGACACATTATCCTTTGACTTTACATAGTCAATTCTGATAATTCCACTAGAGAGTAGTTTTCTAACGGTATCTTGTCTATGTCCTATATGACTAGACTTTCCGTTATACATCGTTCTCCATGCCCTACCGATTGCATCTTGACTATCAAAGTGTATGCATACTGATGCCAAAGGTTTGGGCCAAAAAGAATATCTATCAAGAAATTCTGGAGTCTTTCAACTTATTCACCGACCTTATCTAGAGCACCTAACTCAGAGATCATTGTAGAGCTAGCGATACATGTCTTGGAATATTTCCAAGAGACTGCTCCTCTACCAAAAGTAAATAGATATCCACTTGTGGATTTAACTTCATTTGTCCGGTGATTCAATTCGCATCACTACATCCTTTCAATATTGTTGGATATTGTTATAATGCAAGACATTGGTTGAAGTATTTCTTAAATACTCCAAAACTCTTTTCATTGTCATATAATGAGTTCGATTGGGATCACTCGTGAACCGACTCAGTTCGTTAATAGTAAATGCTATATCTGATCGCGCACACTTCGTGATATATATCATACTTTCCAATACTCTAGCACAATCCAATTGTGAGTCACTTTTGCCTTCACTCTTTTGAAATGCAAAGCTCACATTATTGGAGACTTGACAATATTGAAATCCAAATATTTGAACTAGTCAAGTACCGTTTCAATGCAATGAGACAGCGAATATGCTAAACATTATGGAGTTCTAAGGATTCTTATACCCAAGATCACATCAGCAACTCCAAGATTTTTCATTCCAAACTTGCTTTCTAGCATACGTTTAGTAGTATTTATGCCATTAGTGTCTCTATTGATGATCAACATATCACCAATTATACAAACAAACAATGACCTAGTGATTTTAATGTAAACACATTTATCACTTCCATCATTCTTAAATCCATTTACCAACATAGTTTGGTCAAATATCTTATGTCATTGTTTGGGCGCTTGTTTAGTCCATAAAGTGACCTAACAAGTTCGCACACTTTCTTTTCTTTACCAGGAACCACAAAACCCTCGGGTTGTTCCATGTAAATTTCTTCCTCCAATTCTCCATTTAAGAGAGTTGTTTTCACATTCATTTGATGAATTTGGAGGTCATATACCACACCTAATACAACTAACATCCAAATGAATGTAATTCTAGTTACTGGCGAGTATGTGTCGAAAAGATCAAGACCTTGTTTTTGTCTTGCTTTATATCTGTCAACAATTCCATCGA
>NW_006239182.1:431742-467298 GCF_000226075.1 Solanum tuberosum | reverse complement strand
TGATATACATCATACTTCCCAATACTCTAGTACAATCCAATTGTGAGTCACTTTTGCCTTCACTCTTTTGAAATGCAAAGCTCACATTTATTGGAGACTTGACATTATTGAAATCCAAATATTTGAACTAGTCAAGTACCGTTTCAATGCAATGAGACCGCGAATATGCTAAACATTATGGAGTTCTAAGGATTCTTATACCTAAGATCGCATCAGCAACTCCAAGATTTTTCATTCCAAACTTGCTTTCTAGCATACGTTTAGTAGCATTTATGTCGTTGGTGTCTGTATTGATGATCAACATATCACCAATTATACAAACAAACAATGACCTAGTGATTTTAATGTAAACACATTTATCACTTTCCAATCATTCTTAAATCCATTTTACCAACATAGTTTGGTCAAATATCTTATGTCATTGTTTGGGCGCTTGTTTTAGTCCGCAAAGTGACTTAACAAGTTTGCACACTTTCTTTTCTTTACTAGGTAACCACAAACCTCGGGTTGTTCCATGTAAATTTCTTCCTCCAATTCTCCATTTAAGAGAGTTGTTTTCACATTCATTTGATGAATTTGGAGGTCATATACCACACCTAATACAACTAACATCCAAATGAATGTAATTCTAGTTACTGGCGAGTATGTGTCGAAAAGATCAAGACCTTGTTTTTGTCTTGCTTTATATCTGTCAACAGTTCCATCGACTTTCATTTTCCTTTTGAGGTTTCACTTTGAACCCAAAAGTTTATTTCCTGGGGGAAGATCAACCAACTTCCAATAGGATTGCTCAAGATTGAACCAATCTCACTATTAACACCATCTGTCCAAAAGGTTGAGTCTACAGAAGACACAAGAAATGTTACAAAATCATATTCCAAGAAAGTAGATGTCCTTTGACATTTACTACACCTCGGAATATCTTTATTAAGTACATTCTCTTTTTATTCTTTCCAAGGTCGTTTAGACCTTTCACTAGACTACTCAAGTCTAATATTACAGTTCACTATCTTAGGTCCTATTTTAATTCTTTTAGGAATAGGAACTTGGGATTTGGCTAGACACCCCCACACTTTGAAATATTTCAAGTTGGATTTTCCTTCGTTTCCATTTCTCATATGGAATAGATTGTGTCCTGGAAAAACAAAATTTTCCATTGCTTTCTTTATGAAAAGACAAAACTTTTTGTTGTTCCCTTTTGCAGTAAGGATAGTTCCTCCATACAAGTTTTGTGGTAAACCAAAACTTATAAGTAATGCATTGATCATTTCCTTCAAAGTTCAGTTTTTTTTCCATTAGATTGAGGTGAATAGGGCAGCAGTTTGATGGATAATTCCACTTTTCAAACATATTTCTGCAAAATGAGATTTATACTCTCCATCCCTATCACTTCTTATCTTTATCCCAGCTGATTTTCAACTTCAGTATTATATTGTTTAGACGTTTCTATTGCTTCATCCTTACCATTCAGCAAATAGACATAGTCGTTTCTAATGCAATTGTCAATGAAAGTTACGAAATACTTTTTCCCACCACGAGATAGTGTTGACTTCATATCACAAATGTCAGTTTAAATCAATTCTAAGGGATTAAAATTCCTTTCAACAGATTTATAAGAATGCTCAGCATACTTAGATTTCACACAAACTTGACATTATTTATTTATTGCACTCAAAGTTAGACAAAACTTCTAAGTTCATCAGTTTTCCTTACAAGGTTTTGTAATTGACATGCCCCAAGTGTTCATGTCACAAACTTTGACTCGAGCAAGTAAGAACAAATAAAAAATTTGAGTTTGAAAGGCTCTTCGCGAGGTAGCTTTTTTCTCACTAATATTTTGTTCCTATTTCTTACAATTTTGTGTGATACAAACATTGTTTAGAGTCATCACCTTGTCAAAGGAACTTTCCATAACTTTCAATTTGATTGTTACAGAATTACCCATGAACAAAGTTTCATCAGGTCCAATAAAGGCAATATAGTCCAAATATTTCTTTTACAAAACAAACGAATAACTATTTACCAATATTCATGTCTATGGAAATACTTTTATTATAATAGACATATCTTTTCATGAAAAATCACAACATTTTAAGTGACACTTTTTCATAAAAGAACACAATTATTTTGAACAAGTATATATATAATTTGGTAGTTTCATACTAGTCACATCATATACTAGTAATAGAGAAACTCAACAACCACAATACCAAATATACTCCAAGAATTTTGTGGGTCTAACATAATACAAAAGTATCATTGAATTTCATATATTTTGCTCCAAAATTAAATTAGACACCAAGTCTAATCATAAACAAAGAACCCCCACATTTTAAATGTGATATCAAAAATATTTTTCAAGTATTTGAAAATAGTTTTTCCACATATTTTTCCAAACTATCAAAATGTCATTCGCACTATGAAACGTCTTTTGGAAATATTATTCTACAAAAGAATTATATTGCTTCAATTCTCTTTGACAATCTTTACATAGTGTCAAAGTTCATTCCATGGAGGCACAAAATCACAAACTCTAAGTCACTGGTATTTTTCCATCTATCACAAATAGACATACCACTTAGTATTTAGAATACTAACAATAAAGACAGTTTTTTGTACAATGTGTTTCTGTATAACAGTGAAGTTTATAGAAAGTCAAAAGTACAACATTGACTTATTATGTGAAGTTTTCACATTTTTCAAACCAATTGCATAGTTAGATTTATCCAGAGTAGTAAAAAACAAAAGTTTTTAGCATAAGAAAATCAGACACAATCAAATTTCACATGGAGTACAAAACTACAAAAGTTTTTTTTCTCCAAACATAATTAAACATATTTTTTATCACATAGAAATGTTTTTCTTTTCAAATAGTCTTCCAACTATAACATTTTGACATACTATTTTATCAAAAAAAATGTGCATCTCTCATTTTGCAAACTAAAGAATTTTAAAGGCAACACTATTTGCCAAGCAAACTTCATTCCACAACAAATGGTTTGCAAACCTTTTTCTAAAGATACACATGATAAAAAATCAAAATTGTTAACTCTTAGAAACTATCTTCCTCCTTAGATAAATAATAAGAAGGTTACCTGGTGTAATCTTTGACCGGAATAACACCAATTTTTTTCCTGTACATTCTCACATCGACCTTGCTAAACAAAGCACCGAATTCTGGAGAAGTAATCCATTAATCTTCTACTTCCATGATTTGTTTCTCTCAATCAGTAGAATACAAGAAATACCAACAGTATAATAATTTCCTTAAGATTGTTCTTCATCTTGTATTCCTAAGATACTTAGAACAAAACTTTGAAGAACTTGGTAAGACACAATAAAGTTTAAGTACATTTTCACAACTAGAAAATTAAAATTAGTAGAGAAACTAGAATCAGAAACAGATTAGAAAAAATATACAAAATATTTTTTCTTAAAAAAGAATTCTTGTCAATCTGTGTTTAAAGAATCTTACTAATTCCAACAAACTTTGCAAAAACACGAAGTTACCAAAGTATAATGAACTAGTGAAGAACAGAAGAACATAAATTAATTCTCAAATCTAAAATCTGTAACACATACCATAATCTGGAAAAACAGAAAGAAGATCAAGCCCACTGAATGCACAGTGTTCCCTTAAGGAAATTTTTCCCATCTAGTATCAGAGGTTTGATTTGGAATATGTCCTCCCAGGATAGAATGATCTCAATCACCAATGTATTGATACCCAAAACGCTGGTGTCAGCGAGCCACTCAACGGGAGTAAAGTACACTTCGAATACTAGATTTAGTAGTAGAAGAAGAAGTCCAGAAAATTCGTTCTTTTAAAATGAGAGGAAATCCCTCAATTTATAGAAAACAGAGGGTAGTGTGAAAAGGTTCTTATTTTGCCTTACCGGAAAGGTCACAAACCTTTGCAACGTCACAATCTTTCGGAAAGGTCACCACCTTTCATAAAAGTCACAACTTTTCATCAAAGTCGCAACTTTTGATAAAAGTCACAACTCTTCATACTAGTCGCAACTCTTCATCAAAGTCACAACTCTTGATTTTCCATTCACACCTTTTAAAACCCAACAATTAATATAAGACTTAGCTTAAAAAAAGGAAAATTAACATAAGAAGTTGTTCAACAAAGCAACTTATAATTGGAGGAACTTTACAAAAACTTACCTCAATTACATCAACTTTTGATTCTTGGGATGTGATAAAGGATATGGGAACTTCCATTAATGAAGCATGTTCATCACCTTCCACTTTGTATTGTTTATTCATAATTAAGTATAAACTATGAAAAGAAAATTGATTAGATCTTTTGTTAATTAAATACTTGTATAAAGTGATGAAGTAGGTTTCCAGAAAGATGTAAATTACCCGCTTATTAAAATATATACATACATACAATTACACTTCTATTATTAAATAATCTATCTTTAGTAAGCATGCATTGAACGCTACAACTACTAAATTACAACATCTAGAAACAAAGACAAAGTTAGACCGCTATTGCGTACACAATAGTTTGATACAATATAGTATGGATACATTTTCCGGGTATATGAAACTAAAGATTAGGTATATATATATATACATATATATGTTGGTATGACATTTTAATATTAATGAAAATATATTGTATGTCACATTATGTCTCATGGTATGTCTATTAGTGGACATTACATTTGTGCCTCTTTACTCTCATCAATTGTGGAAGAAAGTGGCATTAGTTGTTAGTAACTTATGTAACCACCAATTCTTAATTTCACCCATTATTCTATCTTTATGTCTTGTAACTTATGTAACACTTGGGCGATTCATTTAGAAAATTTACTACCCAATCTTCCAGATATTCATTGCAAGGAAGAATTCATCACCTATAAATACTGTAGTTGGATAGAAGTAGATACAACAAGATGTATACAAGAAAATATAGAGTGAAACAGATGAGTAGTATTGTATTGTATTTATATTGAAATTAGTGTAGTGAAAGAGAGAGTAGAGACATAGAAAATATTCTTTGTATTCAACTATATTAACTCTACAGAAGAGCATAATTATATGTTGAAGGAAAGTGCTCTTATGGGGAGCTTTGGACTCTTCAACTATTCTAGAGTTGTTTGAGTTGTACACGTTGTAGAGTTGATGTATCATGGAGGGGACAAGTTAAGAGATTTATTGTTGGGCCGGTGTAGATTATGCCGCTGTGGGCTTGAATCTCCTTAAAGATAGCTAGATATTCGCTCCTCATCCTAAAGATTTATTTATTCATTTTTTGTTCATTTTATTTCAATTGTAATTTATTATATTTGTTGTATATTACACCAAAATTTTTAAGGAGATTCATGTTTAGTTACAGCTTGAAAAAGTGCGGATATCATGAAAGAGATCTCAATATCATTCTGCTCAAACGTCGCTCTCTTCAAGAAATGGAAGAGAAGAGAAGTATGGGTAAACTATGTTTCTACTTGCTTACTTCAAGTGGAGAAAAGGTAAAAGAAAAAAAAACTTTCTTACCTAGTATTTTCATGAATAAAGTGATTCCACTTTTCATGAAAAAATGATATTTTAAATCTTAAAATATTGGGGGCTCGTGAAATGACTAAAAAAGTCATTGTGAAAATAAAATGATTTTCACATCTTTGAGAAATGTTGTAAAAGGGTATTACAAGTGCATATATTTATTATGGAATAAATCACATGTTGTTTTTTGGCTATAATGAGTTGATTTTTGGCTCTAACATGAGAGTTATAAATAAATTATGAAAAGCATGTTGAGTAGTCATTTAACATGAAATGTTTTGGTGAGATAAATTTCATTCTTGGAATGTAAAGAATACCATAAAACATGTGACGGAATTTTCCTTGTCAAGTCACAAAAGGTTGAAAACATTGTGAAATACAATCCTAATTGTTGTGTGAGTCTTGCAACTCCTTTTGTTTCAGTTATGAAAATTGCGTGACAAAGAAGGAGTTTGCTAGCCCAATAAAAAATATAAGATATGTGACTCATTGCACTTTATATGATATTCTGTATAAAGTATAGCATATACAAGCAAACCAAGTTAATTTACTTGGTACGAAATTTGGTGGCTTGTTATATGAGAAAAAATATTATGCTATACTTAAAAGTTTCATTGGTGCAGATAAATAAAATTTGATGATATTTGAAGCAAGTGAGAAAAGCAAATCATATTGCTTGCTAATTCTACTTTGGAGGTTGAAGTAAAAAAGTTAATCTTCAACTAGCGAAAAAGTGAATTGATTTTAATATGAAACACTTTATTTAGAGAAAATATTTCTCTAATTTAAATTAATTGTGATAGCACCAATAAAATGGTTTAATAAAAATAGTTATTAAAACAATAAACTCAGACTCATGAGAAAACAAATACAATATTGTGATATCATATTGATAACTGGCATACCATTAATGTTAATTATGTTAAAATTTGTGACAATCTTGCAGATTTATAAACGAAGGCCTTAGCAAGATAAAGGGTTTGAAGCACATTGAGAGGAATGAAATTGAAGCACATAAAATCTGAGTCATATCCGAGGATACCCAACCAGGGGACTAGATATCCTATAATAAGGTTCAATGGGAAGAACAAAACATATGACGAATTGTAGTGAAACGCACTATTATAAATTTATTAAATCTTTATGAGGTGAGAGCATTTATCCTACAATAATTTGTGGAGATTGAGTCTTAATCTCTTAATGAAAGTTTGTATCTAGTATTAGTGTGATGTCAAATTGTAGGAGCATTTTTGACAGATTTCACCTATGTGAGCTTGAAAGTAGGCCACTTTCTATGAGTATTGGCTTGTTCTAAAAAACACTCATGAAAACTAGGATAACACATGGTCGTAATGTGTTGGCTAAAAAAAGCTTATGTTAACAACTTGATTGTTGTGTGTAAGTAATGATACTTTATTTCCCTTAAGCAGTCATAGTTCAAGTGTAAGACCACTACTGAGTCTGGAGTAAAGATTATTGTTTTAAGGGAAAAGGGACAAATATACCCCCGAACTTTTGAAAATGGTATGTCAATACCCTCCGTTATACTTTTCGTCCACTAGAGCCCTTGCCGTCCAATAATCAGTACACATTTACCCCTCCCACTAACGGAACACTCATTGTGTACACGTGTCGCAATCCTACGCCACAACCTGAATTGACCAATTTTTTAACCCAAATTTCAAAATCCACCCATAACCCATTTAACCCACCCGATTTACCCACAAATAAACTCTTTGAAATCCTAAAGAAAAATCCTAAAATTTATTTATTTATGTTAAACTTTACACACATTTAAAAAAATATGATTGTAATAGGAATTTTATTGTAATACTCCTATTAATCAATGGATTATTTTGGTAAAACTTAATTTTTGAAATTATTTTTTCAACAACTTAACTTCCTAATCAATTTCCCTTAACAACATGGGTCCCATATTTTCCATCATTCTTCTTCTCTAATTCTTCGGTTGATTTCTTCAAAATTCTTCTACTACTGTTCCTCTAGTTCCTGCAAGGAAGAAAAAATGAAAATTTCATGGAGTAAAAGGCATCAAATCCACCACTCTCCTCCTCCGCTGCCGCCGCCGCCGTCTTCTTCTATTGCTCCGCCCTTTCCTACCCTTCCCCCACCACCTCCCCACCCAACCTACTCCTTACCTGCAGCTTCTACAACACCTCCTCTTTCCTGAAATCCTTATCCTTTACTAACTCCTCCTTTCCGAAATCCTTATCCTTAGCCTCCGTCGCCACCTCCGCTGCCGTGGTCGGCGGTGCCATATGTGGATTACTTAAATGCGAAGAAGATTAAAAATGATGTTAATGTTGATAAGGATACTATTAGGGTTCATGTTGATGAATTCAATAAGGATTTCCATTCTTCTTTAGGATTTTAGAGAGTTTATTTGTGGGTAAATCGGGTGGGTTAAATGGGTTATGGGTGGGTTTTGAAATTTGGGTTAAAAAATTGGTCAATTCGGGTTGTGGCGTAGGATTGCGACACGTGTACACAATGAGTGTTCCGTTAGTGGGAGGGGTAAATGTGTACTGATTATTGGACGGCAAGGGCTCTAGTGGACGAAAAGTATAACGGAGGGTATTGACATACCATTTTCAAAAGTTCGGGGGTATATTTGTCCCTTTTCCCTGGGTAAATCGGGTGGGTTAAATGGGTTATGGGTGGGTTTTGAAATTTGGGTTAAAAAATTGGTCAATTCGGGTTGTGGCGTAAGATTGCGCCACGTGTACACAATAAGTGTTCCGTTAGTGGGAGGGGTAAATATGTATTGATTATTGGACGGCAAGGGCTTTGATGGACGAAAAGTATGACGGAGGGTATTGACATACCATTTTCAAAAGTTCGGGGGTAAATTTGTCCCTTTTCCCTTGTTTTAATAAGTGAAGGTTCAATGCAGAGCACACCATTATTATGCATATTTTTCTACCTTCAACTAAGTTGTGAAGAACAATCTTATCATAATATTAGAATGAGTGGAGGATTGTTGGTGTGAGATTTTAATATTAATGAAAATATATTATATGTCATATTATGTATCATGTTATGTTTATTGGTAGAAATTACGTTTGTGCCTGCACTTCTATTTACTCTTAATATAGCAGTAGAGAAAGCAACAACACTAGTTTAGGAGAATGTTGTACTAGCACAAACTTCATCAAATATGATCACTCAGATTATCTGTGGGTCCAACGTATTGGTGATGTGGAGTCACAAATAGATGAGGTTTACCAAACAATGTTATTTTTTATGCTGGTGAAAACTGGAGATGAGCATATTCTAGAGGTTCACTAAGATGAAGCCTTTGTGGTTCTATACTACTAAGTCAAAGGACACTTACAAGTTTAATAATACGTTATCTGAACTATCTATTATTCATATCTAATACATAATCTTAAAATTGAGATTTCAATTTAAAGAATTTTATTGCACATGTTATTATTAAATATGCCTTTAGATTTAGACATCTACAATCTTAAAAAGACAAAAGGATCATTAGACTAGTTAGATAACTTTATCTTTCTTCCATAAGAGAACTAAATGTCTTAAAAGCAAGAAAATTAAGATCCTTAAAATATGTATGCTTGACAATGAAGTAAAGTTTAAAAGCGTACCTCTAAAACATCAGCTTGAGGTGCGTTACAAGATATAGGAACTGCCAGTATTTCATCTCCACAATTTACTTTGGGTTGCTTATCTATATTCTATTAGAAATGTAAAACACATAGTAATTCAATGTTTTTTCATTTTTCATCAATATGATCATGCTAATTTAATATCTACGCACTAATCTAAAGTTTTCATCTCGGTATAAATGGTTCAGAACAATTTCATATATAATGAATCTAAAAAAGGAAAGAGGTTTGTGATTTTTCGTTACTTGATTTTCTGGCATGGTGATGTCATATAATGTTCCCAATCCTTGATGATTTGGATATGAGACAAAATATTTATGAGTTAATACTTGAAAAAGATAATTCTCTTGCATTAAATTTATAATAACAATGAATAATATCGTATGGATGAAAGTTATCTTGCATGACCTACTTGTTTTTTTATATAAATATAAATTTTCATTCTTTTATAAATCTATCTATATGTTTCTCTCTCTCTCTCTCTCTCTCTCTCTATATATATATATATATATATATAATATATATATATATATATATATATATATAATATACTAGTACAAGATAAGAAATACTTGATTAAATTTTTTGAAAGACGTAAATATTTGTGAAGAAAGAGAGAAGGTTATAAAAAAAATGAAAATTACTAGCTCAGTAGTTATTATTATTTATGTGTGAAATAAAATCTTAAAACATAATCGAAGTGCTAGAAATTAGAA
This sequence comes from Solanum tuberosum, assembly GCF_000226075.1. Lineage (NCBI taxonomy): Eukaryota > Viridiplantae > Streptophyta > Magnoliopsida > Solanales > Solanaceae > Solanum > Solanum tuberosum. The sequence goes on along the minus strand of NW_006239182.1, from coordinate 457,412 downwards.
TAACAAAACAGAAAGCCAAAGTTAAAGATCTTTCTTCGTCAATCTTATGCATTATGTAACAATATTTATTATTGGTGTGGTCATGCATCTCAGAAAATTCACTAAATTCATTGAAAGATTGATAAAATTTTAGCCTTATCACAAATTATATTAATCTTTGACCCATAGCCACAATTATTTCTCTTTTAATGGTCAGACATTTGATGATAAATCTCCTTTATTTGAACTTGCATTCATGAAGTAAAAAAAAAATTGTTAGACAAAGACGAAAAATAAAAGTTTAGATCCATAAAAGATGATGTGTTTCAATATGTGAACACGCATCTCTGATTATTCATTGAACTAGTAAAATTACCTACGCTTCGTGCGGAAATTTAATATTACGAAATTATAAAATAATACTTCTAATCTATCGGTCATTAAAACAAAAACACCATATTATTTCACATAAAATATTACGTAGTAACAAACATTAATAATATATAGAAAAATGAAAATTACATCTTATCATTTATCCTTAATAACATAAGCATAAATTAATGATTGTAGAGATACATACCAGGATTTGTAACATAAACAATGGCGTCAATGAGCCACTCAACAGGAGCAAAGTACACAAATATTTAATTGTGAAGAAGAAGAAGAAGAGGTTCAGAATTTTCGTTGTTTTAGAAAGAGAGAAAATCCCTCTATTTATAGACAACAAAGGGTGGTGTGATTTTTTTTTTAGTGTGCCTTATCGGAAAGGTTACAACTATTTGTAAAAGTTACAACCCTTCGAAAAGGTCACAACCTTTCATAAAAGTCGCAACTTTTCATAAAAGTCATAACTCTTCATTAAAATCGCAACTTACCATAAAAGTCACAACTTTTCATAAAAGTCACAACATTTCATAAGTGTCACAACTTTTCATGAAAGGAGAAGGCTAGTTTTGAAAATAAATAAATTAAACGGAAATTCTTTTTTGTGGTGGTGCCACGTAGGTGGGCCTAAGGTTCTCTTTTATATATATATATATCATATATCATATGATTAGTGATAAAAAAATTCATCGTAATTTCATATTTCTTTCTAAGCAAATTAAGAATTCTTTGGAATATCAATTTTAATAACTTCTCAGTCTTAGGAAATTATTAAAAGTGTTACTATATTTGGATATATCACAAATTAAAACAATTCCCATCATACCTGTAACACCCCATATTCGAGAAGGTAAAAATTCCAAATTTTCAGAAGTTGCAGGTGCCACTGACGGAAGCCACCTACGGACCGTTAGTCAGCTCTGTCGATGGGCTAGTAAACTTTTAGTTTCTCAATTCAGATTTCAACCCTCAGTCGTGAACGATAGTCGACCAGTACGGACCGTCAGTCAACTCATGGCCCGTCAGTCAGCTCCGCCGATGGGCCAGTCAACTTTCAGTTCCAGACCTCAAATTTCAGCCTTCAGTCAGGAATGACGGTCGACTAGTACGGACCGTCAGTCAACACACGGCCCATCCGTCAGCTCCATCGGTGACTCCGACATCTTTTAAGTTAGGTGTCTTTTCCTTGTTTGTTTGGCCCCTAAACTACGTCTTTTAGACCTTAAATATGAGGTTTTAGTCAATTTAAGCCTAGAAACATACCTAGAAATTACGCAGGTCAAATCATCAATCAAAACTTAGAAAAATTATAGTGTAAGAGGAGAACATAGGTCAAGAATCCTAGTTCAAGAAAGCAGCAAGGTTCCATCAATTCCTGCCTCTAAATCGAAAGATTTCTCCATGGAATTTGTCACCAGGTATGGGATTTCACTAGTGGGTTCCTTTCTCCCATTAGGTCCCTAGTTTTCAACAAATTCTTAATTCTCTCAATATCATCTAGACCTAGGGTTTCTTGAATGTTACAATTATTGGGTTTTATTTGTTAGAATGATCCAAATTAGATGATTATGTTATTACTCAGTTTGTTGCATGATATTCAGAACCCTAGCTAAGTAGTTATTTAGTCCTTGAATTACACATGCTAGGCCTGATATTTCAGCTATTTCAGATATACTTGCTTCAGTGTATGAATGTGGTATTATTAGTTTATTAATGTGCATTCTGAGTTCGCATGTCAGTTTGAGCTATCCAGTGAATCACATAAATCCAGTCATAATATATTTACCACTTAATCCATTGGGAGTAGCATAATACCGAGATGGACTAGGGTTCAGCATACCCGAATAGTCCCAAAACTACGAGCCACGTAGGTTGTAAGTCCCCTCGGTGGGCATCATTTTAGTGATCATGCCAGTATGCCTCTATACCTTTGGCCGTGTATATTGAGTCCTCTCGATGGGGCGTATACATCGGACTCCACATTTAGCTCATGTGGTTTTAATATTGTTTATTAGTAGCTCCCACAGTTTAGTCAGATTCCATTGCATTGACCACATTTCAGTACCGTCAGTATTCAGTCTTAGCGTGTTATAAACTAGTCATTGCATTTAGTTAGCTCTGTATTCAGTATCTATATCTTGTTCAGATTACACTCTTACTTTATTTCTTGTTCAGTTATATGTTTATTTCAGCTTTCCTCTATCTTGCATGCTCAGTACCTTTCAAGTACTAACACATATATTGCGCTACATCTTCTTGTGATGTAGGTTCAGGTACTCAACATCTAGATCACGCTTAGATCGGTTCATGTTATTCAGTTCAGCAGCATCAGTTGTGAGTCCTCATTCTTGAAGGACTAGTGACATGCTTATCTTTATCGCTTTCAGTTTTTAGTTTCAATTTTGCTAGATCTAGTTGGGGGCATGTCCCAATATTTCTAGTCAGTCTAGAGGCTTATATCAGAAAAAATTAGTTTCAGATTTAGTCTTAGAGTTTGATTCCTCTTTTGTAATCAAACTCGTAGTTTTTATATATTCATATATATATTGGGTATTCCACATCACTTTCATTTTCATGATATTTAAGTTTCGGCATCAGTTTTGCTTTCATAGTATGCTTATGTAATGCTAGTAGGGTTAGCTTGGTCTCAGTCGTGATCCTAGGTCCCGTGTCCACGTCCAGGGGTAGCCTTGGGGCGTGACAAACTTGGTATCAGAGCATTAGGTTTAAGTTTCCTAGGATATCTGAAAAGCTGCACTAGGTTGAGTCCTTTTCATGGGTGTGTAGTGCGCACCTCATCTAATGAGAGGGAGGCTACAAACTGTTTCAGGAAAGATCTTCATTTTCTTGTTACTCTTATCCTACGTAAAGTATGATATAATTATGTTCTAACTCGACGTTCTACGTTTCAGTTTATGCCTCCTTGTAGAGCTAACGCCAGGAATGTGAATGCCAGGAACACAAACATAGCTCCTCCAATCCCAGATCAAGAAGTTTTGAATGCAGAGTTCTGGAACGCCATTCAGATGTTGGATTAGAATGTGTCCAACCAAAATAATCACCGGGTTCCAAATTAGGGAAATGCAAATGTTGGGTCAGCTGCATCTAGAGTGCGAGATTTTGTTAGGATGAGTCCGCCAGAATTCTTAGGATCGCAAGTGGGTGAGGATCCCCAATATTTCATTGATGAGGTAAAGAAGATCTTTGAAGTGATGCAAGTAATTGGGAATGATCGGGTTGAATTAGCATCGTACCAACTCAAGGATGTGGCTCATATCTAGTATACTCAATGGACAGAGAACAGGGGTACAGATGCAGCTCTTATCACTTGGGCTTGGTTTAGCAAGACCTTTCTGGACTGGTGTTCCCAAGAGAGCTAAGGAAGGCAAAGGTTCAGGAATTTATGAACTTGAGGCAAGGTAACATGACAATCCAAGAGTATGGGCTCAAGTTTACCTAACTCTCCAGGTATGCTCCTCACATGGTTGCTGATTCCAGGGATCAGATGAATAAGTTTCTATATGGAGTGTTAGACTTGGTAAAAATAGAGTGTAGGAATGCCATGTTACTTGAAGACATGAACATCTATAGGCTCATGACTCATGCTCAACAGGTTGAGGGTGAAAAGCTTAGGGAACAGGCTAAGGAGAATAAGAAAGCTAGGACAGGCAACTATGACTATTCTCAACAGAAATCGGGTGGTGGAAATCGCTCGCAGTCTCAGCAGAGGTCTTCAACTCCAGCGCCTTCATCAATTAGTGTTCCATCATTCAAGTTCCATAATGATCAGAAAGGTAGGACATCAGACTCCAAGACTCAAGGTAGTGTTTCAGGTAATAGAACCTACCCAACTTGTCCTAAGTGTGGTAAGAACCATTCGGGTGAGTGTCTTGTCGGTAAGGAAGGATGCTTTGGGTGTGGTTAGTCTGGTCACAGGTTGAAGGATTGTCCTTCTAGATAGGGTCAATGGGTTAATAATGGTAGAGCTCAGTCCACAGCTTTAGCAGCACCAGAAGGTCGCCCGACTCAGCAGGGTAACACATCTGGTACAGGTGGCGGTTAGTGCCAAAACATGTTTAATGGTCTTCAGACTCGCCAGGATCCAAAATATTCTCCTTATGTAGTTACTGGCGTTACGAGTCTTTGACCTTGATGTTTATGCATTGTTTGACCCAGGGGCTACTTTGTCTTTTGTAACTCCTTTTATAGTAGTCAAATTCGATGTTAGTCCAGAAACTCTCTTAGAACCTTTCTCAGTCTCTGCTCCACTCGGTGAACTAGTTATAGCTAGACGGGTATATAGAAATTTTCCTGTCACAGTCTCTCATAAAGTCACCTTAGAAGATCTCGTAAAGTTAGAAATGGTAGAATTCAATATCAGTCTAAGCATGGATTGGTTATATTCCTGTTATGCCTCAGTCGATTGTAGAACTAGGATTGTTGTTTTAAGTTTCCAGATGAACCAATCTTAGAATGGAAGGGTTGTAGCTTAGCCCCTATGGGTCGATTCATTACTTACCTTAAGGCCAGAAAGATGATTCTAACGGATATCACTATCATCCAGTTTGGGTTAAGGATTCAAGCTCTGAAACCCCAACTCTTGAATCATTTCCGGTAGTCAATGAGTTCCCAGAATTGTTCAAGGAAGATCTTTCCGGAGTTCCTCCCGAAATGTAAATCGACTTTGGAATTGATCTCCTTCCAGATACCCAACCTATCTCTATTCCTCCTTACATAATGGCTCCAACTGAGCTTAAGGAATTGAAAGAAGTTCAAGATAACGGTTTCATCAGACCTAGTATTTCCCCATGGGGAGCACCAGTGTTATTCCTGAAGAAAAAAATGGTTCTCTCAGAATGTGAATTGACTATAGGCAGTTGAACAAGGTCACAATCAAGAACAAGTATCCCATCCCCAGGATTGATGACTTGTTTGACCAACTTTAAGGTGCTAGTCATTTCTCAAAGATAGACCTCAGATCCGGTTATCATCTGCTTAGAGTCAGAGATAGTGACATTCTGAAGACAACATTCAGAACTTGGTATGGTCATTATGAATTTGTAGTTATTTCATTTGGCCTAACCACTGCTCCTGTAGCTTTCATGAATTTGATGAACATGGTGTTCAAGCAGTACTTGGACTTGTTCATTATTGTCTTTATCGATGATATCCTCATTTACTCTAGGAATGAGGAAGAACATCCAAATCATTTGAGGGTTGTTCTGCAAACTCTCAAAGATCGCCAGTCATTTGCTAAATTCAGTAAGTGTGAATTTTGGCTGTAGTCAGTTGCTTTCCTTGAGCATATTATGTCTAGCAAAGGGATTCAAGTAGCTTCTTAGAAAATAGAAGCAGTGGAACAATGGTCCAAACCTACCTCTCCTAAAAAAACCAGAAGTTTCTTGGGTCTGACAGGTTATTACAGAAGGTTCGTGGAAGGATTCTCATCCATAGCCCCTTTATTGACCAAATTGACTCAGAAAAAGGTCAAGTATCAGTGGTCAGATGATTGTGAGAAAAGCATTGCAGAATTGAAAACTAGGTTGACTATACCTCATGTTTTGACTCTACCAGAGGGTTCGGACGGTTACATCATCTATTGTGATGCAGCCAGAATTGGCCTAAGTTTTGTGTTGATGCAGCGAGGTAAGGCTATATCTTATGCTTTTACACAACTAAAGGTACATGAGAAGAACTATCTGACTTATGACCTCGATCTAGCCGCAGTGGTGTTTGCACTGATGATTTGGAGACATTACTTGTATGGTGTTCATGTGGATGTATTCACAGATATTAAGAACTTTGAATATGTGTTCACCTAGAAAGAACTGAATCTTTGCTAGAGGAGATGGCTTGTGTTCCTCAAGGATTATGATATGAGTGTTTATTACCATCCTGGTAAGGCCAACGCAGTAGCAGATGCTCTTAGTGGACTATCTACGGGTAGTGTAGCACATGTTGAGGAAGAAAGAAAGGAGCTACTGAAGGATTTCCACAGGTTTGTTGCTTAGGAATTCGTCTTATGAGCATATCAGATGGTGGTGTAACATTTCAGAATGGGTCAGAATCTTCTTTGTTAGTGGAGGTTAAGGAAAAGTAAGAGAGATCATATATTTCTTGAGCTAAAAGGTGCAATCCACCAGCAGAAGGTTGAGGTTTTCTCCCAATGGGGAGATAGTGTGCTCCGCTATCAGGGTCAATTATGTGTTTTTGAGGTGGACGAGTTGAGATAGCAGATTCTTGTAGAAGCCCATAACTCAAGATATTCTATTCATCCGGGCACCACTAAGATGTACCGCGATCTGCGGGAAGTCTATTTGTGGAATGGTATGAAAAAAGATATAGCGGATTATGTGGCTAAGTGTCCCAATTGCCAGAAAGTCAAGGTAGAACATCAAAGACCAGGAGGAATGACTCAAGAGATAGGCATTCCTAATTGGAAATGGGAACTGATCAATATGGACTTCATCACAGGTTTACCTCGTACTCGCAACATCAGAACTCTATTTGGGTAAATGTTGATAGAGTTACTAAGTTTGCGTTCTTTTTGGTGGTTAAGACTACAGAATCGGCGCAGGACTACGCCAAACTTTACATTAATGAGATAGTTAGGTTACATGGGGTTCCTTTGTCTATCATCTCAGATAGAGGTACTTAGTTTGCCTCTCATTTCTGGAAGTCATTTGAGAAAGGTCTTGGTACTTAGGTTAACCATAGCACAACATTTCACCCACAGACGGATGGCCAGGCAGAGCGTACCATTCAGACCTTAGAGAACATCTTAAGAGATTGTGTGATCGATTTCAAGGAGATTTGGGATGATCACCTTCCTCTTATAAAGTTCGCCTACAATAATAGTTACCATTCTAGCATTTAGATGGCCCCTTATGAGGCATTGTATGGGTGTAGATGTAGATCTCCTATTGGTTGGTTTGAAGTAGGTGAAGCTGCCTTGATAGGGTCATGTTCAGTTCATGACGTTATGGAAAAGGTGCAACTCATTAGAAATAGACTTAAGACAGTCAAGAGTCGCCAGAAATCCTATGTAGATGTAAGGAGGAGGGAAATAGAGTTCCAAGTTGATGATTGGGTTTTCCTGAAAGTGTCACCTATGAAAGGGGTGATGAGATTTGGCAAGAAGGAAAAGCTTAGTCCTACATATGTAGGCCCTTACAAGATCTTAAAAGGATTGGTAAAGTGGCTTCTGAGTTAGAGTTGCCTACAAAACTAGAAGCAGTGCATCCGTTTTTCTACATTTCGGTGTTGAAGAATTGTGTGGGTGATCCAACATGTATTGTGCCTTTAGAAAGTGTGGCTGTGAAGGATATTCTCACTTATGAAGAGGTACCAATTGAGATTCTTGATTGTCAGGTTCGAAGGTTGGGAAACAAAGAAGTCGCTTCAGTCAAGGTTTTGTGGAGGAGTCAGTCCATAGAGGGAGCTACTTGGGAAGCAGAAGAAGCCATGAAGGCCAAGTATACTCACCTTTTTCCTTCTGATTCCATTCTAGCTTGAGGTAATGGTTCCTCTTTAGTTTTTTCGTCATTCATTCGTAGTTTCAGTCTTAGCATCATGTTCCTTTAGTTTGTACTTGCATTTTTCAGCATATTTGCTTGTTCTTGGAACTTAGTTCTGTCAGAAATTAGTTTCCAGTGTTTACTGGTTAGATTTCCAGAGTTGTCCTAGGTTGTGTGTTAATGCAGCGAGGCAAGGTTATAGCTTATGTTTCTAGACATCTTTAGGTACATGAGAATACCTATCAAACTCATGACCTCGAGCTAGCCTCAGTGGTGTTTGCACTGAAGATTTGGAGACATTACTTGTATGGTGTTTACGTCGATATATTAACAGACGATAAGAGCCTTCAGTATTTGTTCAACCCAGAAAGAACTAAATCTTCGCTAGAGGAGATGGTTTGAGTTCCTCAAGGATTATGATGTGAGTATGTATTACTATCCTAGTAAGGCCAATGTAGTAGCAGATGCTCTTAGTAGACTATCAATGGATAATGTAGCACATGTTGAGAAAGAAAGAAAGGAGCTAGCGAAGGATGTCCATAAGATTGCTCGCTTAGGAGTTCGTCTTATGAGCATATCAGATGGTGGTGTAACTGTTCATAATGGATCAGAATCTTCTTTAGTACTGGAGGTTAAGGAAAAGCAAGATAGTCATACTATATTGCTTGAGCAAAAAGGTTCAATCCACCAGCAGAGGGTTGAGGTTTTCTCCCAAGGGGGAGATGGTGTGCTTCGCTATCAGGGTCTATTATGTGTTCCTGAGGTGGACGAGTTGAGACAAAAAATTCTTGTAGAGGCCCATCACTCTAGATATTCTATTCATCCAAGTGCCAATAAGATGTACCACGATCTGCAGGAAGTCTATTGGTGGAATGGTATGGAAAGGGATATAGCAGATTTTGTGGCAAAGTTTCCCAATTGCCAGCAAGTCAAGGTAGAACATCAGAGACCACAAGGTATGACTAAAGAGAATGAAATTCCTACTTAGAAGTGGAAAGTGATTAATAGGGACTTCATCACAGGTTTACTTCATACTAGCATATAGCATGCCTCTATTTGGGTGATTGTTGATAGAATTACTAAGTTTGCGCGCCTTTTGGCAGAGGACTACACCAAGTTTTACATTAATGAGATAGTTAGGTTGCATGCGGTTCCTTTGTCTATCATCTCAGATAGATGTCCTCAGTTTACCTCTCATTTCTGGAAGTCATTTCAGAAAGATCTTGGTACTCAGGTTAACCTTAGCATAGCATTTCATCCGCAAACGGATGGCCAGGCAAAGTGTACCATTCAGACCTTAAACGACATGTTGAGAACTTGTGTGATCTATTTCAAGGGGAGCTGGGATGATTACCTTCCTCTTATGGAGTTCGCCTACAATAATAGATACCATTCAAACTTTCAGATGGCCCCTTATGAGGCATTGTATGGGCGTAGATGTAGATCTCCTAATGGTTGGTTTGAAGTTGGTGAAGTAGCATCGATAGGGCCAGAATAAGTTCATGAAGCTATGGAGAAGGTGCAACTCATTAGAGATAGACTTAAGACAACCCAGAGTCGCCATAAATCATATGCAGACGTAAAGAGAAGGGAACTTGAGTCCCAAGTTGATGATTGGGTTGTCCTGAAAGTGTCACATATGAAAGGGGTGATGAGATTTGGCAAGAAGGGGAAGCTTAGTCCTAGATATGTAGGCCCTTACCAGATCTTGAAAAAGGATTGGTAAAGTGGCTTATGAGTTAAAGTTGCCAACAGAACTAGCAACAGTGCATCCGGTTTTCCACATTTCGCTGTTGAAGAAGTGTATGGGTGATCTAGCATCTATTGTGCCTTTAGAAAGTGGATGTGATGGATAGTCTCACTTATGAAGAGGTACCAGTTGAGATTCTTGATCGTCAGGTTCGAAGGTTGAGAAACAAAGAAGTCGCTTTAGTCAAGGTTTTGTGGAGGAGTTAATCTGTAGAGGGAGCTACTTGGGAAGCAGAAGCAGCCATGAAGGCCAAGTATATTCACCTCTTTCCTTCTGATTCCATTCTGGCTTGAGGTAATGGTTCCTCTTCTGTTTTTCTGTCACTCATGCGCAGTTTCCGTCTAAGCAGCATGTTCCTTTAATTTGTACTTGCATTTTCAACTTATTTGCATGTTCTTGGAACCTTGTTGGGTCAGAAATCAGTTTCCAGTGTTTACTGGAAGGATTTCCAACTCTCTCCCTCCTTATCAGCTAGTTTAGTCTTCATTCGAGATCGAATGTTCCCAAGGGGGAGATAATGTAACACCCTAGATTTGAGAAGGGAAAAATTCCAGATTTTTAGAAGGTGCAGGTGCCACCGAAGAAAGCGACCTACGGGCCATTAGTCGACTGATGGCCCATCAGCCAGCTCCATCGATGGGCATGTCAAATTTTTGTTTCTCACTTCAGATTGAAGCCCTTAGTTATGAACGAAGGTCGACTCGTGCAGACCGTCAGTCGACTCACGGACCATCAGTCAGCTCCGTCGATGGCCCAACCACCTTTCAGTTTTAGATCCCAAATTTCAGCCTTCAGTTGCGAACAACGGTTAACCAGTATGGACCGCTAGTAAACTCACGGCCCGTTTGTCAGCTCCGTAGGTTACTTCGACATCTTTTAAGTTAGGGGTCTTTGGGTATTTTCCTTGTTCGTTTGGCCCCTAAACTACATCGTTTAGACCATAAATTGTGAGGTTTTACTCAGTTTAAGCCTAGAAATATAACTAGAACTTACCCAAGTCAAATAATTAATCAAAACTTAGACAAATTAGAGCATAAGAGGAGAAAAGAGGTCAAAAACACTAGTTCAGGAACACAACAAGGTTCCATCAGTTCTAGCCCCGAAATTGAAAGTTTTCTACATGGAATTCGTCACCAGGTATGTGGGATTTCATTAGTGGGTTCCTTTCACCCAATAGGTCCTTAGTTTTCAGTCAGATTCTTGATTCCCTCAATATTATCTAGACCTAGGGTTTCATGAATGTTAGAATTGTTGGGTTTTAGCTATTAGAATGATCCAAATCAGATTATTATGTTATTACTTAGTCTATAGCATGAATTTCAGAACACTAGCTATGTAGTTCTTTAGTTATTGAATTACACATGCTAGGCCAGATATTTCAGATATACATTCCTCAGTGTGTGAATGTGTCATTATCAGTTTAGTAATGTGCATTATCAGTTTGCATGTCATTTTGAGCTGTCCAGTGAATCACATAAATTCAGTCATAATATATTAACCAAAATCCATTAGGAGTAGCATAATACCGAGTTGCACTAGGGTTCAGTGTACCCGAATAGTCCCAGAACTATGGGCCACGTAGGTTATAACTCCCCTCTGTGGGCATCATTTTAGTGATCACACCAGCATACCTCTATACCTTTGGCCAGATAAATTAGGTCCTCTCGATGGGGAGTATCCATCGGACTCCACATTTAGCTCATGTGGTTTTTATTATCGGTTATTAGTAGCTCACACAGTTTAGTCAAATTCCATTGCATTGACCACATTTCAGTACAGTCAGTATTCAGTATTAGCATGTTATAAAATGGTCATTGCATTCAGTTAGCTCAGTATTCAGTATATATATCATGTTCAGATTACACTCTTACTTTATTTCTTGTTTAGTTATATGTTTATTTTAGCTTTACTCTATCATGCGTGTTCAGTACCTTTCAAGTAGTGACGCATACGTTGCGCTACATCTTCTAGTGATGTAGGTTCAGGTCCTCAGCATCCAAATCATGCTTAGATCGGTTCCCAATCTTCAGTTCAGCATCATCAGTGGTGAGTCCTCATTCTTTGAGGACTAGTGACATGTTTATCTTTATCGCTTTTAGTTTTTAGTTTCAATTTTGCTAGATCCAGTTGGGGGCATGTCCCAACATTTATAATCAGTGTAGAGGCTTATATCAGACATAGTTAGTTTGAGCTTTAGTCTTAGAGTTTGATTTCTCTTTTGTACTTAAACTTGCAGTTTTCATATATTCAGATATAGAATTGGTATTCCCTATCACTTTCATTTTCATGATATTTAAGTTTCCTCATCATTTTTGTTATCATAGTATACTTATGTTATGCCAATAGGGTTAGCTTAGGGCCACTCGTGATCCTAGGTCCCATGTCCGCGTCCAAGGGGTAGCCTCGGGGAGTGACAATACCATTAGGTATTTCTTTTTTAGTTTTTGCGAGACCCAAAGGCTTTTGATATTTTGTATTAATTAGAATAAACATTTGTTCATAATACCCTTTGTTGTCTATAAATATAGGGGTTTCTCACATTTTTCAAATTGAATTTTAAGAACTTTAGAACTTCTTCTTCCTCTTGATAAATAAATTTGAGTTTTCTTTATTCTCATTTAGTGCTTAGCTGGAACCACTTTTTTAGGTACCAATACATCAATGAGTAAGACCATTCTATTCGGGGAGAACATTTACCATTAACCTCTAGTACTTGAGGAGAATAATTTACTTAAAGGGGGGGGAGCTTCAATTTAGCGGATTGAGAGCGCACGTGATTGACTACGAGGGAGGCTACAATCTACTTTCTTTTGGATTGTCTTCCATGATATAATTCTTAGTATAGATTGTTCCTCATCCATTCGGTCACCCCTCTCATTGCAAGTAGCATTACCTTGGAACCCATACACTCTATCTCAAGTCATCAACCACCTTGCACTTCAAACTCCACCATCTAGTTCATTCCACCCTCGTATTAGATCATAACCTAAACCCTTCTATCAGATAGATATATCCTGAATACTAGGTCACTACTAACGTTGTTAACTAGACTACTATTCTCCCTCAAACACTCATTCCAACTCCTAGTCCCTAAAAAATTTAATCAAACATCTAACATACAATTATAATCACTATCAGAAACATAACCCTGACTCTTACTCCTCACCTAGACTAAACATTCACCATTCACATAATCAAAAACTCTACAACAGGCTATAATTTAATCATCACACCTTTGAAATATCTTGATCTATAAAGATGCATCAAACATTACTACACTATTTAGTATGCACCCTACTCCATAAAAGAACTACCCAAGCATTTAAATAAACTACCCAACAACTGAAGGACCAACATACGATAAATATAACAAAATAAATAAGCCCGATCCACTCACAAAACAAAAAATGAATAATCACGTCATTAAGAAGTACACTTGGTTCTCTCATGGAATCCACACACAAACTATTAGTGCACCTGCGTGGTACCCATGTCAATCGTTTGTACGTATCGGTGGGAGTACCCGAGCCAATAATTATGGATATCCCCATACTATGCTTGGTACCCGAGCCAACTGTTTGTATATACCAAGCATGGTATTTTAGTCAATCGTGGGAAATATCTTTTACTAGAAGTGGTACCTGAGTCAACTATCAATCATACATCATAATCACAATGAATAAAAAATACACTTGTACACCAAAGTAATCATATCATTACATACTATTGAAAATATTCATCAATCAAATGATGTTCATTCCTTTTCAAAAATCATATACAATGAATGCAATACTATCAAAGATTTTAACAAGCACATGTCAATTACACGAAAAAATAAACAACCATCAACTACCCGAAAAAACCACTTCCCAAATTATTCCCCATTGAAAATCTGATTAACCATAGTCATCTACTATAGGATAACACCCATCATGCATCATAAGATCAACATTAACCAAGTAAATTAATCATTAATCTAAACTAAAACTACCCACCAATTCTAACATCTATACTGTGTCTGAAGGATTATACATACAATGTCCTGACAAACTACAAGATATTATATTAAAATAAGACAGGTTTAACTACTCACTTATGATTAAAACCTAGAAAACCTGGACTACAAGCAACTACTGAAGAACACTAGATACAAACTCCTAACCCTGATCGATGTAGATAGAGAATTCATGGATTTTAACTTTGTTTTCATTGAAGTCCCTCCCCTCCATTTCTCCTAAGCTTAGAGTGGCTTAGGAGAATTTTGCAGTAACCCTTTTCTATATTTTCAATGAAAAGTAGAAGGAAAGATAAAATTCATCGTGTTTTCTAGGGTCTGATTTTTCCATCTATAGCGGCCCTGTAGGCACTATGCGGTGCTGTCATAGTAGGAAAATTTCCATTAGGGTGGGCTTGCATCAACATGGATCCATTAAAATTCTTGATTTTTCTTTGTATAACCCATTTTTTAGAATTTGCATAGTATTTGAAGAATTTTTGGGACTCCGCACAAGGTGCCTTTTGAATAAAGATTGATTAGATCGTTACAGTCACAAAGATTGATAAAAGTACATATATGAATATAGAATGAAACAAAGAAATGTGATTAAGAGGGGGTGTGCTTTTTTACTTATTTTGGATAAACAAGAAATGAGAGAGAATATGTAGCACATCAACTTTTTTCTACAAATCTAAATAAGTTTTTCCTTTCATATGTAGAGTGAAAAAATTGTGTATTTATTATCACTTACAGATGGTATGGAAACAATACTTTTCATAGTCTAAATTGGATAAATATTATGTGAAATTTATGACTTGTTAAAATCTTTATGTAGCTTCAAATGGAGCAAGGATGATGTGATTATTTTTCACCTTGTGTTTGGTATGATTTCTTACAAGTTATAACAATGTCAAAAAAAAAAATCTTCTCAATTTATTTGATGTTGTTTTATTTGACACGAATTATATAGACTAAATCTTGTAACTGTTGAAATTTTTAAAAAAAATAAGGAATAAACAAATTATCTTCTTAACAAAAAAATATCCTTCAACATTTTAGAATCAAAATCTATTCCATTGTAAAATTATTTATGTCCTTGTCTATCTATATATGCTCGGCTACCCGCTCCAATAAATAATTTAAGTTAGCAAACATGTAGTTTTATTTTCAAATAATATAAGACAAACAATTGAACTGAAGGTAAATAATCATTATTTGTACAATGATTTTCAACAATGGAAAATCGACATTCCTTTATTATTTTAATGAATTTAGTTTCTTGAATGACCATCTAATTAGTTAAGAAAATTTTGTTTGTTTTTGAAGTATTTCACTTGGGAAATAGTAGTTTAGGACAGTTACAAGATGATTTTCTCAGGAAGTGAATATGTAACTATCAGAATTTGTGTTGTTAATCGTTGAAAACCCGCACAAATCAGATGAATTTCCTTTACCCAAAGTCCAATGTCCTCAAAAGAAGTACAACATTCGTTTATTTTTTACATAGATAACCCTAGCCGTTTAATGTGCTGGGTATTTATACACCTAGAGTTAGGGTTAAGGATCACTAATGGGCTAATCAAATTATTGGTGGACCTGACCCAATAATTTTTGGAATATCAACACAACTAGGAAAACATAAGCCTTATATTTACTCCTTAAAATCCTACATTAAAATAATTACCTAACAAAGCCACCATATTACCTAACACAAGTACCAAATTTAGATGATTATACACAATTCCCTATTTCACACATAATTACAAATTGTATTTTGACAAAATAAAATGTGTCGCATATATTATTGATGTTTCTCTACCACAACATTACTCTACCAATTTAGCACGATTAATTTTAATTTCTTCAAGTTCAAATTAAAGATTTCCCTAAATTTGCACTTTTTGGGATTATTTATATCAGGTAAATATTATTAACGGTAAGTGTATCGATGTATTTCTTCTTCCAATGATAGGATTGTTGTTGAAGGATAATTATCCAAACATAAAGTTTCGAAAATGTATGCGATTTTTTTAATGTATCTACTGTATCATGATATATTTTGTATCAAAAGGGTATCATGAAACATCATATATAGGAAAGATATCATGATAAGTCATGTATTGGAAATGTATCATTATGTAATGTATCAAAAAGGTATCGTGATACATCATGTATTGGAAAGGTATCATGATACATTATGTATTGGAAAGGTATCATAATGCAATATATCATAAAGGCATCATGATACACCATCTATCAGATTATATTATGATGTAATTTATCTTAAAGGTATCATGATACATCATATATTATAAAGGTATCATGATACATCATATATCATAAGGGTATCATGATATCATCAACTATAGAATCTAGGTAACTATTCTCTACATTTCAAATCCTGAAATGTCATATATGAACTTAAATGGTTCACATAGTTGATGCACCACAATAATCATCTAACTCTTATACTCTAATTCAAAACCCCCAACTAAAAGAAAACAAAACTAAGCTAATGAGATAAATAAAAACTGTCATTTAAAAAAAAGTTGAGATAAATTATTACTGGTATATCTATTTTTCATGACCCAATTCCTCGAGTCCTGATGACACCTACTATAACCCTCTAGTAGGTAAACCAACCTGTAGCCCAAAACAACAAGTAATAGATATAAGGGTAGAAATAAATCAGAAGCAGTAATTGAATAATAGAAATGGAATAACAAGGAGAATCAAACCAAAATGATATCTATACAAAAGATCCCTCCTAGAACCGTGAGGTCACAAGTACGGAGTTGTCTAAACGCAATAGTTTTAGGTCACAAAAATGGACTTAAAATAAAAGCTTGTCTCAAAAAGCGAAAGAATAGCTATTAAATAAAGGTAGAGGTCAGTAAGTACAGGACGCCAAGTACTTACCCTCACCTTAGAATAGACGCTCCAACGGTCTTGAATGATCAACGCCGGTAGCAAGTAATTAAACCTACATCACGGAACATATGCAGAGTATAACATTAGTACCAAAACAACATATACTCAGTAGGTATCATAGGCCGACTACCTCACAAGGGGAATGTAGACCAGAGCAAGAGGGAGTCAAGCTAGCTATTGTAGGAACGAGGCTTACTACCCCCTTTCGCCACACTTCCCTTAGAATTGGTAGGCTTTGCATTAGAATTCCGACCATAGTACTCACCCTTATTCTTAGGTGCAGGTGCACTAGCAGATGATGGAGCATGTACATTCAGTTTCTGTTGGAAGGATGACCGGTTGGCATTACTTTTTTGCTGCCCGGACTCGTTCTCTGTCTTTTCCCTCTTACTCTTGAACTCCTCTCTACCTCTCAGCTTCTCTTCCTCTACCTGCTACACATAGACCATCAACCTTGAAATTTCCATGTCTCCAATAAGCATTGCTTCCCGGCCCTCTTTGCTTGATAGACGACCCAACCTAGCAACAAACAAGCTCATTCGACTCCTCATGTCCTTAACCATCTCCAAAGCATATCGGGATAGTTGGGTGAAATTCAACCCATATTCATGAACACTGAGAGAATCCTGCTTAAGGGTTAAAAATTCCCGTACCTTAGCCTCTTTCGATTCTCGGGGAAAGAAACTCCCCAAGAAAGCCTCTTCAAAACATGCCCAACTCGCAGGTGGTGCATCGTCATCTCTACCCCCTTTCCATTGATCAAACAATGTCCTAGCAACATTCTTCAATTGATATGCAACTAGCTCAACTCGTTCAGTGTCAACAACATGCATCACCTCGAAAACCTTTTTCAGTTCCTCAGTGAAGTTTTCTGGATCCTCAGTAGTGCTCGAACCAGTGAAACTTGCAGGATTCATTCTCAAGAACTCACGAATCCTTAAAGTGTCATCCTCTTCTTTTTGATCTCTTCTTTACTGACCAACCTGGTTAGTCACAACTTTACTCAACATCCGGATAGCCTCACGGAACTCAGCATTGGTGACTTCGCCTTGTGGGTGCACTTCAGGTGCATTGTGCAACTCTTGCTCTTGTGGTTTAACATTGCATCTCACAGGAGACCTCTAACAACTCTTCGTGGAGGCATGATTATCTAAAAACACGCGCAAGCAAGAATTAGAGGAAAACTTTTCAAAGACAAACTCTAACGCATGAAAAGATTATGAAAGAAGTGAAGGAATTCCTAAATGTTGCAGCCTCCCAATTATAGATGTGGCGCGCTTCACAACCATAACTAGGACTCTACACACACGGATTCATAGAATCCCTAGGACTCTTAAACTCTGTGCTCTGATACCAAGTTTGTCATGCCCCGAGCCTACACCCTGGGCGGGACTGGCACTCGAAGACCATTGCTAGCCCTAAGCGAACCCTTGACCTGGCTTACTTAACTCAGCGGAAGACTTAAACTAAACACAGATAAGTTCATATAATAAACTGGAATGTTATAAAGGAACATTCAACTGGCTATTAAGGCAAACTCAAGTCTCAACATGGAATAATGACAATGAAAGGACTAAAGAACTAACATTTGACTATCTATGAAGCCTCTAATAACATGTGAGATGGATGTTGGGACAAACCCCACAACATCCTAATGAACTAAACTAGGAAACAATGAAATGGATCCTCCGGAATGCAATGAGTCTCAACAACAAACTCTAAACTGCTCACTGGATCAATGATGCACCGGAATGCCGATCATAGTTACCTGTGTATGCATCATAAGACGATGCAGGCCAACTGGCATTAGTATATTGAATCTACGAGTATGCGACTTGGAATGATAAAACAACATAGACTTGAAAGGGAATCTGAAGAAACACTTACCTTGTCTCTTCTCAACTCATGAATACTTAACTGAACTCATTTCAATATAAAACAGTTTAAAATAAGTGCAATATAAAGAAAAGTTGTTTAAAAACATGAAGTCAACTCTGTGTATATACAAAGATACAACATAACTCTGAAATGTATGTAAAAATACAATAACTGATGTATATAAAATAAAATAACTTATGTGGAAGTTTCTCTAACCGACAACCATCACATAAGAGCTATAGTGATGATACAACGATCTACCTCACGCTGTCAGCGCATCCTATACCCGGCCAAAGGTGTAGAACCTGAACTGCCTAATGGATCCACTAGTCTATTGCAAAAAGGATTCATCTATAGAGTATGAACCTTTCTACCCATGGTGTCTACATGGTTCTATGCTGACGTGAGTTATCTAAACTCATGCTCGTCCCCAATTCGGTGCTCAATACTACTCCCAAAATATACGGGCTCTTATGATTTAAAAACATACTTCTTCTGTGATTTGAGATTAGCGCACAAAAACTTAGCTCAAAGTTTATCTTGGATATCAAAGTTTCCCTTCTTGCTTTATTTAAAAAGCGATTACTTTTTTTGAAAACTAGCCAAAAGGCTCTTTGGAAATCTCAGTTTCCGCTCTTATTTAAATGTGAAAACATTTTAAATCTCTTTGGGAATACATAGTCCCCATATACTTGTTTGAAGAAAAGAACTTCAACTTTACTTCCTTACTGAATTCGAAGCTTAAGTCTTAAAACATAGTCAAAACATTTGTGAAAGGCTTTTGAAAAACTTTAAGAACTCATCTTAACTTGACTCTTCACTTCTCTTGACTTTGACCTTAACTACTCTTGACTTGACTCTTAACTGATCCTTGAATTGAGTTATGGATTCAAGGATTAAGATTTATGACTGGAAATATCTCATGATGTTTATGAATGATTCTAGATAGTTAAACATGAGAAAAGACCAAAAATCAATACTTGAAGGTGGATCTGCGACGCGGAGGCATATTTTAATTTTGGTTCCAAAAACGTCTTTTGAAGCAGAACACCTCATGTCAGCTCTGCGACGCGAAGCTAAAATGATCAAATCTGGGCACTAGGCAGGTGACACGCGGCCACCCTTTAATTTCGTCCGATGAAATTTCTTCTTCGTTTTCGATTCACCAAACTCGGTTCTTTTTCTCAAATTACTTTTAGATACAGATACCCATCAAATGTACCTAAGAACCTAACTCAAAATGACCATATAATGCGACGTAACGAACTCAAGAACTTCCCAACTCTGTCAAATTCAAGAACAATATATGAATTCAAGAATAGGTTTCAAGATCATCAATATTCAAATGCTTTTAAGACGAATTTAAACTGAAATAAATATTCTTGGCACGTGTGAGAACGGTCCCAACATTATGAGAGCCTCACATACCTAATAGAAGTAAATCCTTGGCGAAACATCAAGTTCCTTGATTGATCTTGATGAATTTACCCTTTTCTCCTTCTTCTTTTCTCTCCTCCTTTCTCCTTAGCCCTAGCGTGAAATCCCAAGTTCTAAAACTGACTATGTTCTGAATTGACCCATAATAAACTCCTAAAATTGGATTAAAATAATAGGGCAGCGAAAATACTAAAATACCCCTTATATTTTCGGATTGGACATTTCCTCAATCTAACAACCCAACCTCCAAAGGGCATAAATTGTTCATACAAACTCGGAATCGCGCATACTTGGCGGAGTTGAAAAGATCATTCCAAGAGATTCCCAACCATATTTGGAACTACACCAAAGTCATCCTGAGCTAGTAGTTATGGCCGTCTGAAGTTGACCAAAATTCAACTTTAACTTACTTGCAATTTTCCAATTTTCCAATTTTCCCTATACTTTAAAAAAAAAAAACTATTTCTAGATTTTAAACTTCCTTCTAGTCCTTTCTAGTTGCAAGATGTTGCATAGGTGTTGAAGATTCTTCATATTAGACCTTTGTAAAGACAATATTAATTGTACCCTATTGATGGAAACATAATATGGTAACCATTTTTACCTTTTTATGATGTCTAGGTAAAACCCCAATTCTTTGGGTGTGATTATGGGTTGATTTAGCTGCTGGGTATTGTTCATTAATAGTGTAAATGTTGTTTAAAGGTGATTTCGTTCAGTAATTGTGGCTTAATTTAATGGGTTGTAGTTGCAAATACAATCTTAGTTTCGTGTTTTTGTCTTGCTCGAGAGAGAGAGATTTTAAAACGAAGATTACTGAATCGATGGTCTGTGGGTATTGGGTTGTTATGAGTTTAGCTCGAGAGAGTGAATCCTAAACCCTTTTCCACACATTCAACTTGAGAGAGTGAATGGACTAAAGCAAAGGTTGTGCTTAATTGCAGCTTATTGGTGTTCGAGAGAAACCAATTTGATTCGGGATAAATTGTTCTAGAGAAAGTTTATCCCCACTAAAGTCTAGTTTATTCCCTGATTTACAACTGTTTACTATTAATTACAATTACCAGGTTGTTTACCTTGGCCCATAATCCAATCACATCCCAAGAATCCCGTCTTCACATTCGTTATTTTCATGTTATTTGTTGTTGTAGCTGATAGTTGAAACCAAATACCCTATTATTCGACACTTGTGTCACCCCAAACTTGAACCACGCTTTTATTTGTAAATGTTTTTAGCTATGATTGTGTCACGACCCAACCCTAGGGCCTAGACGTGACATGGCGAATGAGGAACCCGAAGGAACCCCAAACAAGCCTCTCAAACTTGTCATCACACTTCATCGGTCGCAGAAGTACATTCAACATTACTTAACGGGAAATAGGGACTAAGCGCAAACCATTTCAAAATGACATCATAGAACAAGAGTCAAGCTCATTTACAAAATACTTGTCCAACGCACACCTCTACATACATAGATAGGACGGGGCCATGACATTCTACTGGCTCCCCTCATAGTCAAAATACAATTGCAAGCTAAAGTCTCAAAACATAGGAGTAGGAAACATAACATAGCCCTCGAATCATTGAGGACTCACCAACAACTCGAATAAGCACGTACTAGCCACGTGAACGAAGAGAAGGATCAAGAGTAGCTCCGGTCCCTACATGGTGACATCATGTAGGCAAAATATGCGTTAGTACTTAGAATGTACTAAGTATGCGGGGTGCAACACGACAATAGACAAGGACACAATCGAAATACAAGAAATAGTTTCATAGGCATTATGAATATCAATATGAGGATGCATGATCAAAGTGAAGTCAAAACATGTTTAAGTAACTCTATATTAATAGTAGATATCATATGTGTATGCATGATCCAACCAATCTATAATACCAACTTAGGATGGGGGATATCGTTCACACCCGGACACCCTGGTGGCAAGGTATAAACCCCTCACATGGTTGATGTTGGTCACACCCCAAGCATCCTAGGTGGTGAGATATAAACCTCTCACATGGTTGATGTTGGTCACACCCCAAGCATCCTAGGTGGTGAGATATAAACCTCTCACATGGTTGATGTTGGTCACACCCCAAGCATCCTAGGTGGTGAGATATAAACCTCTCACATGGTTGATGTTGGTCACACCCCAAGCATCCTAGGTGGTGAGATATAAACCTCTCACATGGTTGATGTTGGTCACACCCCAAGCATCCTAGGTGGTGAGATATAAACCTCTCACATGGTTGATGTTGGTCACACCCCAAGCATCCTAGGTGGTGAGATATAAACCTCTCACATGGTTGATGTTGGTCACACCCCAAGCATCCTAGGTGGTGAGATATAAACCTCTCACATGGTTGATGTTGGTCACACCCCAAGCATCCTAGGTGGTGAGATATAAACCTCTCACATGGTTGATGTTGGTCACACCCCAAGCATCCTAGGTGGTGAGATATAAACCTCTCACATGGTTGATGTTGGTCACACCCCAAGCATCCTAGGTGGTGAGATATAAACCTCTCACATGGTTGATGTTGGTCACACCCCAAGCATCCTAGGTGGTGAGATATAAACCTCTCACATGGTTGTCCGGTTCTTTTCCCCCGGACCGGGCATGGTCATGCAACACTTTATATAGGAAATTCCCATTAGGCTCTAATGCAATCTCACGTATGGAATGAACATATACACAAGCTTAGTTTGTCATCAACACATCTCTGGATTTCCATACATCTCATAACTCAAGCTTTAAAGCATCGATTCATCAATTCTCCATAGTTGGACATTTTGTCAAACACCTTGAAGGCATGTAATGGAATCAAAGAGCATGGAAAATAGGGTAGTAATTATGCAGCCAAACCAGTGAACAACCTACAACAACACCTTTTTAACACCCACAATACCACATGAAAATCTCCACATCCATTCCAAATTTAGGTTCAAGTTCTAGGGTCACAACATGCTCAAAACAATCACTTTTCATGTTTAAAATTCAATGTGCAGGAAATTATTACAAAGAACAAGACTAATTTATGAATCTTAACTTAAACCATGAATTAGTGAGTAGAATAGAGTCTAGGCACTATGGGTGGAAGGACCCATGAGTTCAACACCACATACCTTGAGTTTTTATGAAGGTCTTGAGAGTGTCTTCAATGGAAGCTTGGAACTTGGAGCAAGAGTCTCTTCAATCTTGAGGAAGGTTTTGGATTAGGGTTCTTGAGAGAACTTGAGAGAAAATGTGTCTAAGTATGGGAGAGGTGTTTTGGGAAATGTTTTAGAGATGGGAATTGAACTAATGGTATATAGGAAATAACATATGCCCTTTGGAAAAATGGTCCAACACTTAGAAAAAAAAATGAGGCGGGTGAACAGTAAAAACGCTCACTGGAAATTGCCTTTCCTGCCGGACAGATTTTACGAAAATGGGCATAACTTCTTCGTCCGAACTCCGAATGAGGTGAAACGAAGTGCGTTAGGTAGCTAACTCAAAGGGCTTTCCATGGATATGTTATTGGCCACCCAATAATTTGTGTTCTAGGAGATATGACCCTCCAAAGTAGACCCTCGAAAAAGGCTACACTTGGAAATTTCGGATTTTCAAACGTTTGCTCTAAAATTTGGGTTGGACCCATTTCCCACTCAATTTGACCCCCTAACAAGAATATGAAGTCGTATTTTTGAAAAACGAAACGGATTTTTTTTTATATATAGCTAAACAAGTTTCGGGTAACTTCCATAGCATATTTTTAAGAACTTTTTGGGTCATTTCAATATCTCCCCCTTGGGAACATTCGTCCCCGAATGTGGAAGAGACGTACAAGGCAAGACTTAGTAAGAAAATATCAGCCCCAACATGAATGCAATTTTTTTATTTAAACATCACTTCAAGATGTCAAAACTTAGTGTAAAGCATCCATAACTCATCAATTTAAACATATATGCACATTAATGATTCAGGGGCTGAAATGTAAGACTCAATGGAGTACAAATGACTTCATTTAATACCTTAGGCTTGAGTGGAGTTGAATAGATAAGGATAACGTCTTTGCATCTCCGCTTCGGCTTCCCAAGTAGCACTCTCCACTTGTTGATTTCTCCAAAGCACCTTAACGGACGCCACTTCTTTGTTCCTCAACCTTTTAACTTCTCTATCTAAGATCTGAACCGGGACTTCTTCATACGTCAAATTATCTTTTACAACACCCAAAACCTCAAGAGGTACAATAGCGTTAGGATCACCAACACATTTCCTCAACATCGATACATGGAATACCGGATGAACTAATTCCATCTCCTTGGGCAACCCCAACTCATAGGCTACTTTACCAGCCCTTCTTATTATCTCATCAGGACCGACATACTTAGGACTTAATTTCCCCTTCTTACCAAAACGAACCACACCTTTCATTGGAGAAACTTTCAAATAAACCCAATCACCCACTTTGAATTCAAGATCCCGTCTCCTCACATCGGCATAAGACTTTTGACGACTTTGGGCTGTTTTCAACCTCTCCCTAATCATCCTTACCTTCTCAAGAGCATCCATGACCAAATCCGGACCCAACAAGGCCACCTCTCCAACTTCAAACCACCCAACCGGTGACCTACACCGTCTACCATAAAGTGCCTAAAAAGGAGCCATACCGATACTAGAATGATAACTATTGTTGTATGCAAATTCAATCAAAGGAAGATGATCATCCCAACTACCTTTCAACTCCAATACACAAGCTCTAAGCATATCCTCCAAGGTTTGAATTGTTCTTTCGGCTTGGCCATCCGTTTGAGGGTGGAAGGCCGTGCTAAGCTTTACCTTTGTACCAAGACCCCTTTGGAATGACTTCCAAAAGTGAGAAGTGAATTGGGCACCACGATCCGAGATGATAGACAAAGGAATCCCATGCAACCTTACCAATTCATGAATGTACAACTTGGCATACTCTTCAGCCCCGTAAGTAGTTTTAACCGGTAGGAAATGAGCCGACTTTGTCATCCGATCAACCACCACCCAAACCAAATCAAAGCCTCTTCTAGCCTTGGGTAAGCCCACTACAAAATCCATGTTGATTTCTTCCCACTTCCAAGTAGGTATCTCAATGTCTTGAGTTAGGCCACCCGGCCTTTGATGTTCGGCCTTGACTTGTTGACAACTATGGCAACCCGAAACAAATTTTGCAATGTCCTTCTTCATACCGCCCCACCAATACACATCCCTCAAGTCTCTATACATCTTTGTTGACCCCGGATGAATAGAATAAAAAGAATTATGAGCCTCATCAAGGATTCTTTCCCTCACACCATCCACACAAGGAACACATAATCTACCTTGGTACCTAAGGGCACCATCTCCCCCTTGGGAGAAAACCTCCACCTTACCACTACTCACCGAAGCCTTTAATTCTACCAAAGAAGGATCAAGATCTTGCTTGACTATCACCTCATCAACCAAGGAAGACCTTGAACCATCAACAACAACTACTCCTCCACTATCCACCCCTTCTAACCTAACTCCCAATTTGGCCAACCGATGGACCTCCTTAGCCAACTCTTTACTACCTTCCTCCACATGAGCCAAGCTACCCATGGACACTCTACTCAATGCATCCGCCACCACATTAGCTTTCCCCGGATGATAGTGAACACTCATATCATAATCCTTAAGGAATTCTAACCACCTCCTTTGTCTCAAGTTAAGATCTTTTTGCGTGAACACATATTGGAGATTCTTATGTCATCTCTCCCTTGGGAAAAAACCTCCACCTTACCACTACTCACCGAAGCCTTTA
>NW_006239182.1:420863-431642 GCF_000226075.1 Solanum tuberosum | reverse complement strand
GGGCATGGTCATGCAACACTTTATATAGGAAATTCCATTAGGCTCTAATGCAATCATCTCACGTATGGAATAAACATATACACAAGCTTAGTTTGTCATCAACACATCTCTGGATTTCCATACATCTCATAACTCAAGCTTTAAAGCATCGATTCATCAATTCTTCATAGTTGGACATTTTTTCAAACACCTTGAAGGCATGTAATGGAATCAAAGAGCATGGAAAATAGGGTAGTAATTATGCAGCCAAACCAGTGAACAACCTACAACAACACATTTTTTAACACCCACAATACCACATGAAAATCTCCACATCCATTCCAAATTTAGGTTCAAGTTCTAGGGTCACAACATGCTCAAAACAATCACTTTTCATGTTTAAGATCCAATGTGCTGGAAATTATTACAAGAAACAAGACTAATTTATGAATCTTAACTTAAACCATGAATTAGTGAGTAGAATAGAGTCCAGACACTATGGGTGGAAGGACCCATGAGTTCAACACCACATATCTTAAGTTTTTTATGAAGGTCTTGAGAGTGTCTTCAATGGAAGCTTGGAACTTGGAGCAAGAGTCTCTTCAATCTTGAGGAAGGTTTTGGATTAGGGTTCTTGAGAGAACTTGAGAGAAAATGTGTATAAGTATGGGAGAGGTGTTTTGGGAAATGTTTTACAGATGGGAATTGAACTAATGGTACGTAGGAAATAACATATGCCCTTTGGAAAAATGGTCCAACACTTAAAAAAAAAATGAGGCGGGTGAACAATAAAAACGCTCACTGGAAATTGTCTTTCCTGCCGGACAGATTTTACGAAAATGGGCATAACTTCTTCGTCCGAACTCTGAATGAGGTGAAACGAAGTGCGTTAGGTAGCTAACTCAAAGGGCTTTCCATGGATATGTTATTGGCCACCCAATAATTTGTGTGCTAGGAGATATGACCCTCCAAAGTAGACCCTCGAAAAAGGATTCACTTGGAAATTTCGGATTTTGATACGGTTGCTCTAAAATTTGGGTTAGACCATTTCCCACTCAATTTGACCCCCTAAACAAGAATATGAAGTCGTATTTTCGAAAAACGGAACGGATTTTTTTTATTTATAGTTAACAAGTTTCCGGTAACTTCCGAAGCACATTTTTAAGAACTTTTTGGGTCATTTCAGATTTACTTGACCATATTTATGCTTTTATATTGATTCTTGAGTACGAACCACTCCCTTGGGACTCAACCCCAACTCCCTAGGGTTATAGTACTTACTAACGATCCTTGACACTTAGTATTGGATGAAGTGTCTTCGAAATGTTTTTAAGCAAAATGGCGCCGCTGCCGGGAAGTGATGTTACTTGAAATTTTTTAGTTAAGTTGAATTTCGTTCTTGTTAATTATAGTTGTACTTACTTTATTTTAGTGTTGTTTTGCTTGTTTGTGTATTAAAACAAGAAGTATGAGTGTTAAAGGCAGCAATGGCAGCCAAGTTGGCCATCAAGATGACATCGGAAACCTCAATGATATCAACGAGCCAAATGCTAATGACCCCCATCTCATGGGAGGTATAGGTCTCATTCGCTTTCCTCCGGCCGAAGGGAATGCGGCGTTCCACATCATGAGTACTATATTTCAACTCTTGGTACTAAAGGGGCTTTTCAGTTACTTGTCTCATGAGGATACATATGAGCATATTAGAAACTTCATGAATGTATGCATAAGATTCTCTTTCAAGAACATATCCCAAGAATCGGTCTGGTTGTGGTTGTTCCCATTTTTTTTTGGGAGAAGCGTTTAAGTGGCTGTCTGAATTGCCACATGAATCAATCACTTCATGGGAGGAGTTGGTTACTGCATTTCAAGTGTGCTTTTTCCCTCCATCGAAGATGATGACTCTTCGGGACAACATTGAGAGCTTCAAGCGTCTTGAAGGTGAGCCAATTTATGAAACTTGATTGCGATTCAAGAAGTTGGTGCTTTAATGCCCAACTCATGGCTTGCCTGACAACGTGTTGCTGCAGTATCTTTATCGAAGTCTTCACTCGGTAAATAAAGGTGTTGCCGACCAAGTTTCTCCGAGAGGTTTGATGCAGCAACCTTATGTGATAGCATCTCAACTTTTGGATGGCATGACTACCATAAATTGAGCATGGTATACCTGTGAACCCTCTCACATTCAAATTGACCAAAGAGAAGATGGAGAAAAACCAAGAGAGGGACCAGAATATGGCCAAGATCATGACACAACTAGATATTTTGTCCAAAGAGGTCATAGGAGCTGGTGCTTGAAGTGTCAATGTCGTGGGTGTCGGGTTTGCTAATTTGGAGGAGTCCACGTTTGAAGACTTGTATAATGAAGAGGTGAATTTCCTAGCCAACCAAGGTGGTGGTTATCGTTCAAACTACCCGAGGCAGGTTGGTAACCAAGGTTGGAATATGGATGAAGGTTGGAAGGATCACGATAGAGAATGGAGGAACCAAAATCCTAATTGGAAGGATGGGGAGAAGGATAGATATGTGCCTCCCCACGAGCGTCAAAAGCCAAAGGATTCAGAAGGTGGCCGGTCTAAGGATAAGCTTTCTCGTATCCTCAACAAAGTTGAGGGTTCAGACAAGATCTTCAAAGATATGAAAGAAGATGTGTCGACCCTTAGCCAGACCGCCAGATCCAATTCAGTGTCGATCAAGCAGTTGGAGACCCAAATTGGTCATATCTCGTCTCATCTAAACCCGAGACAACAAGGGGGCTTGCCTAGTGACACTATGGCCAACCCCAAGAATGAGGTTTGAAGGTGGACTTGCATCGTACCACGATGTTAACTAAGGTGCTACTTGGGAGGCAACCCAAGTTTTATTTTCATTATTTTCAAGTTTGAAATAATGATGTGTTGAATGTGCAGGACAAAGTGTGGTAAGTGTTTGAGAAGTGCAGGTTGGCGAGCTTAAGTTTCTGTAGTCAAATCGCCGAAGAGAATGGCGACCCTGACCTAGACCATCGTTGGACTAAAGAAAAATTTAAAGTGAAGTCTGTAAAACTCGGCGAGCCTAGAAAATTATTGGCGAATCACTGACCAGGTCGGTGATCACGATCTAGTCCGCCGTTTGGACCCCCAGATTTACTGGAGGTCCTGTAAAACTTGACAAGGAAAGTAACCACTCGGTGTGTCACCGAGTGGGTCGGCAAGCACGACTAATGTTGCCGAATGGGCGAGAACTGGATGATTTCATAAAAGGCCAAAGGTTTAAACTTCCAATTCATTCATTGTTCCTCACTTTTAATCTTCCCAAACTCACTCCCGTTTAGTATTTTCTATCTTTATTGTGTTTTTACTATATTTGAGTCGTTGATCAAGTGTTCGAAGTGCATTACATTGCCTCCTAGCATTTCAGTCTTTCTTATTCAGCATAAAAGGTTGGTTTTCCAAACCCCATGTTTATTTTTGAGAATTTGTACTCATTTGCAATGATTTTATCTTGTTGAAATGTGTTGGGCCTCTCTGATAGGATTCATTTGTTTGATTGCCTGTTTTAATTAGATAATCTTGCCCATAATGCCTTTAATGTTAGATTCCCGTTATTTTGTACTTTAAAATGAATTAAATTTTGTAAGGTTATTCTTACATGTGTTTAAATTAGTTGGGTGAAGTCTGAGTAACCTGTCTCTGTGCCAAACAATGTAATTTGCCCAATGATAGAGCGGGTGACGTCATTCGTCAGGGCAAAAGTCGTCAATTGGCCAAAATTGGCAAAAGTGTGAGAAGTCTGAGTATCCCGCGGTAATAGGTATAATGGGTCTTGCTATAATTTAATTAGTGCATGCTTTGATTTTGTTTTCGAGGGTTGCGGGGTTGATTTCGAAAGGTTGGGTTGAAAGTAGGCACGTAGGGTCGTTTTGCGAGCTGGGTCGAGCTTGCCGAACCACTTGGTGGTTCGTCGAAGGTCCCCATCTTGCCTTTAATTTCATGCTTTATTTAGTGTTGGGTTGTGTAACTTTCGGCGAGAAGCTTGAGGTCACCGATGGTACACCTAAACGCCTTTGGCACTGTAACTTTCGATGGCCTAACCCTTGCTCACCAAATGCTATCAGCGATTTGCCGAAACAACTTTCCCATCGCCGACTTGCCAAAATTTTAGAGCCAATCCTTTTGGCGAGCCCGACCTAGATCGCCAAAGTGATTCGGTGACTGGTTCGACGAGTCTGTCCGCAACTATTTTTTTTGTGATTTTAACTGAATTGTTTCTAACTTTTTTTTGATGTTTTGCAGATATGGTGAGAACAAACACTGACATGCGACCTCGGAAAAGAGAATGGGGTATCATAATAAATGAAGGGGGGTCAAATCCTCCAAAAAAGGGCAGGCAAGAGCTCCTACCGAGAGACAAAGGCAAGGGCAAGAGGCCCATATTCGACAGGGTGACTACTGACTATCTGATCTGAGGGAGGACGTAGACTATCTCAAGTTTACTTACTTCATCTCATTAATGGAGGCCGCAGGTGATTTGGATGCTCCCGTGACTTTAGAGATTCCTCCAGCTACCATCAGAGATGTGCATAAGGATGGTGCATTAGTTGAGGAGTCGGATGCAGAGACCAACGAGGAGCAGATAGAGGTTAGAGATGAGAGTACACATGGAGCTTTGCCAAATCTTGACGAAACGATCATGCAGTCGGTGATCCAGACATCACTGACAGAGACGTCCATCGCAGCTCCTAGTGCAACTACTGTTCGTACTGAGGAGACTCTGAGTACTGAGGCCCGAGAATAAACTGATGCACCGGGCAATGATGCCCAGACAGATGTAGCGACTAAGTAGACAGGATCCCTTCTTTATCTCCCTCTCTGTCTTACATTATTTTGACTTTTGGATATTTTATTTTTGTTTGCATTTGAGGACGATTGACTTTATTTGTGGTGGGCTGAGGATCACAATTTGTGTGACCTGTTGTGAATATTGGTTTTGTTTATATATTTGGGTTTTGAGCTATAATTGTGTTTTTACACTACTTTTGTTGATGTTTGAGCTTGTGGCTCTGTGTTTTTAGTTGTAAATGATTTTTGACCCTTCCAAAAAAAAATTCCACCTCTTGTTTGTGTTGAATGTAGTTGTTCTTTTGCAAATTTAGTATTGGTTTTGATCAATACCGATGACTTGAATAGTGTTCACAATCGAACAAACATGAATATGCGGCTACGATGAGGCCAAATGAAGTTCCGTAGACAATATGTGAACTCTTTGCATCTCATTGTGATTAGCAAACTATCCAATTGAGTCTCGTGTGATGAACATTGCACACTAGTGAAAGTGTGTAGTGTTGTTTGACATTGGTGTCAATGCTTTGTTTAATTAGCTTTCCGTGAACCATGTGTGATGACACATAGAATTTTCCCCATTGGTCTGGTTAACTAAGTGAGGCAACCTCTTGAGATGATCTTGGGCAACTTTGAAGAGTGTGAAACAATTTGACATTATACCTCTTTTTGTTGGCTTACTTTGTGAGTGTGTGAAACCCCGATTGAGCACTCCTTGAGCCTTAACCTTTTCTTCGAAGAAACTTCATGAAAACATAACCTTTCTTGATCCATTACCCATAATTCTCATGATTTGTGATTTGGTTGAATAGCCAATTTAGGCCTACAGCCTAAGTTGGGGGTGTGGTGAAAAGAGAAGGTAAATGAATAAGTGCAAGAAATTCCCATTTTCCCTATGTTTTGAGAAAAATGTAACCCCTCCATAAAAAATAAAAAGAGAGAAAAAAAAGAAAAGAATGAAAAAGAAAAAGAATGAAAAAGTTGTGGAATAAAGTTGGAAAATGCAAAAAGAAATGGGGTTTATAACAATCCATGGAAGATTAATAATGGGTGACTTTTGAGCTTGAATGAGAATGATTAAGAAGAGGAAAGATAGAGTTGTTCACACCACATTTCATGACGATAGAAGTCACTAAGCATAAATGACCATACCTTTGCACTCAGCCCCGTTACATGTCTTGAAAACACCTTTTTGATCTTGAGTGAGCTGAAGCAAGTGTTGATTGGAAAATACAGGAAAACCTATGGCTGAAATCATACATTGTGTTCATCTTTGTGTGTGTGAGCGTTGCATTTGATTCTGGAACTTTGAATTGTTGAACCGTTGTGTGTGAATATGGTGATTTCTTTGTGTGAGGGCATTTGATCACCTTTGTTGAGCTTGAACTTGCATTTGAAGCAAGTATTGTGAGCTTGAGATTCTTTGATAATGGTGAGTCACAACTTGAATCTTTAAGTGCCCAATTCATCCTTGCATGAGTAAGTTGAGTCTTTTTGTGTGCATACATGATTGAGTCTTATGTAGCACTGTTTGAGACATACCTTTTGAACTGCTGAACTTGAGTTTTATTTGAGTACATGCAAAAGTGTAGGTTGGGGGTGTTGATGAGTCCATGATTTGGACTCATTTGGGGATTTATTTTAATATATTTAGTGTCCTCAAATGCATATTTTGTACCAATAACTGATGTAAACCCTTAAATTTCAGGTGTTTAGACTGAGGAACAAAGCCTGGACACTATTGAGCAAAAAGGGATAAGGCAGCTGAAAGAACGAAGAAAAAAAGGCGTGAGGATCGCCAAACCCATAGGGTGAGTCGCTGAACGGTAATGTTCTCGGCCAATGTTGCAGTGTTCCAAGCCTTGAAGGAGAATATCAAGTCGGTGATTGAAATGAGTAGTGGGCGAGTTGCTGAACGATTCGGCGATACAGTGCCATATCACCCAAAGTTTCAGAACTTGAAGATGCTCAAGGCTAAAGCAAAAAGGCGATGGAATTGTCCAAAGGGCGGATCGCCGAGTGGATTGGCGATCCCGACTTATTGCGTCGAATGGTCCTTCGCACCACAGTTTCGGGCAACTACAAATACATTTTTAAACTCTTAGTTTAGTATGCAACATTAGAGAGTTCTCATTATTATTCAGTTTTCAAGTTTAGAGTTGAGAACTATGTTTTTGGAGACATTTATCCTCAGCTTTGAAGATTTCTATTTCTAAGAAATTGGAAGTGGGTGTTGAAGATTCTTCATCTCAGACCTTTGTAAAGACAATATCAATCGTACCCAGTTGATGGAAACACAATTTGGTAACGATTTTTACCTTTTTATGTTGTCTAGCTACAACCCCAATTCTTGGGTTGTGATTATGGGATGATTTAGTTGTTGGGTATTGTTAATTAATAGTTTAAATGTTGTTTAAAGGTGATTTCGTTCAGCAATTGTGGCTTAATTTAATGGGTTGTAGTTGCAAATACAATCTTAGCTTCATGTTTTTTTCTTGCTCAAGAGAGAGGTTTTTAAATCAAGATTACTTAATCGATGGTCCGTAGGTATTGGGTTGTTATAGGTTCAGCTCGAGAGAGTGGATCCAAAACCATTTTCGAGAGAGTGAATGGACTAAAGTGAAGGTTGTGCTTAATTGCAACTTATTGGTGTTTAAGAGGTAAATTTTTCGAGAGAAAGTTTATCCCCACTAAAGTCTATCTTATTCACTGATTTACAGCTTTGTACTATTAATTGCATTTGCAATTACCCGGTTGTTTACCTTAGCTATTAATCCAATCACATCCCAAGAATCCCGTCTCCACATTCGTTATTTTCATGTTATTTGTTACTGTAGCTGATAGTTGAAACCAAATCCCCCTATTATTTGACACTTGTGTCACCCCAAACTTGAACCATGCTTATATTCGTAAATGTTTTTAGCTATGATTAACTTAAGCATATTTATGCTTTTCTATAGATTCTTGACTACGAACCACTCCCTTGGGACTCGACCCCAACTAACTAGTTGGGTTATATTACTGACGAACGATCATTGACACTTAGTATTGGATGAAGTGTCGTTGAAACGTTATTAATCAGTTTGTTATAAAAAATTCCAATTTTTTTTCAAGAAAACCCCAAAATTATCTTGTTGATTTGAGTCTTGTTTGAAGTTTCTAATGTTAGATTAGTCTTTCCTAACCTTACTTGATTATGAATATGAAATTTGGTGAAGTTTGGAGTAGGATTAAAGAATCCACCATTGTTGATTGAAGAAGCTTGAAGAACTTCAAGTGAGTTTTAAAAGCTAGGTTAAATCGGAGAGTCTTGGGTATTAGGGTTTGTTCACTAAATCCTTAGGAGTTCATATCTTAAATTTGGGTGAAAACGGAGTAGAAATCCATTGGGTTTCAAAATTGGGTGTTCTTCATGTTCATGGTGTTCTTCGTGTCTTGAAAAAAGAAGGAAATGGGTTTTGAATTATGAAGGTTTTGGCAAGGAATTGAAAGATAAAAAGCATTGGGTTTATTTCCTACATCAAGGGGAGCTTGTATTACAATTTTCGTGAAATTTCGAGCTAAGGTTATTGAGGGCTTTATTTTGGGTCTTCACCATTGTTCATAAAGTTCTTGGGGATCTACATATCTTCAAGGAGGAGATTCATAAAAAAGAGGTGTTTGATCCAAAAAGAAGAGGAAAGGAAATAGTACTTGTGTTGGTTCAAAAGGGTATTTACTAAAAGGGGTAAGTACATGGGGACCACAAGGGGTGAAAAATTGGAGGCTGCAAGTATGCTGGAACGTCCATTGGGCGAGCTAAGTTGTACTTACAAAGCATATTCGGCGATTTGCCAAATGGGAGCTGAGCTCGCCAAATGAACTTACGTCTCTGGAAAATTCAGCGAGCTAAGGGTACTTCCGTGATTCGCCAAGATGATTCGGCAAGCTATATGGTGTAAATTGGCGATGTGAATTTCAGTTTTGGGAAAACAAAAGTTTAAGTTCGAACACCCGAGATTCATTTTATGACCAATCTCATGGTGTACGTTTCTAGTCTCATTTTCCTTCAGTCCTACTCACTTATTTGATTCTAAAGAGTAATTTCAAACTAGTAAATGTCCTTACTTAGTTGTTGATTAGTCTTGTGTTCGTCTTCTTTCTTATGCTTTCTTTGTGTGCTTTTTTTAGTTTTTACTTTGTAGTTAACTTTTTGATTCAAGTCTGTTTACATTAATCAAGTCGTCTTTCCTTCTTGAAACAAGCGACCAAGAGCTTAATTGACACTTGTGTATTACCGGATTGAAACAAGGTTCAATATTAACCAAGACAATTTGTGAGGTATTCTAAGGTAAGAAAATATGAGTGTTGGTCAGGAGCTTTTACTACTAACTTTGTTTTCGCGTTTTATAGGTACAAAGAAGTTATAAGGAAGCATGTCATCAATAGCCTCGGACCCATGTGACTATGATATGGGAGACTATGATTGTAATGACCGGGGCTATGAATGTGAGGATGCTGGTAATTATGGAGGCTATGGTAATACGCGTAATCAAAACCTGAATGGGAATGAGAGCTACAATTTTGGAGGAGAATATTAGGAAGATGGTAATAATAGCTCTTATAGTGAAGATAGAGAGGACGAAGAACCTTGTGATATCTCCTATGATGATGATGGAGCATGTGAGAGATCTTACTCCCACTTTGAGAGTGAAGATTGTTCCTATGATGGTGACGGAACATAATACGCTTCCCACTCCAAGTATGAAGGTGAGGCGAGGTATAATACTCTCTTATATAATAATTTTGAGGAGCATGCCCCTAAGGTTTGTAAGGATTCATATTCTTTAGCTTGTGGTAATTCTTGCCCTAGTCAAAGAGGTGTGTATGGTTACACTTGTTCAAGTGAAAGTCATTCGATGGGAATAAGAGAGCGTGCATCTCTAATGTCTAAGGATACTACATCCTACACTTCTCATTTTAATGCACACTTGTCGGGATATAGGAACCAAGGCAAATATGGGGTATATGTTAGGTGTCTCGGTACCAAAAGAGTTAGTCTTCCTATTTTTGAAGAAAAGTGTGATCCCGACACATATCTTGATTGGGAGTGTCAATGTGAGCGGAATTTCGTACACCATGATTTGAAAAATATTGAGTAATCCATATATGCCCTTGAACACTTTAAAGGTTTTGCATTGAGTTGGTGGAAACATGAGGGATGGCTTTGAAAACTCAATGGAAATGTTACCCTTTGTCATGGAAAGAATTGAAAGGGCTTATGAGGTTCAACTATGTGCCAAAGGGGTATACAAAGCTCTATAATGTTGACTCGAGAAGACAAGTTCTTAGGATAAAGGTTGACATTTTTGGTGCTTTGGGGTTTGATCTTGTCCTCGATGCTTGTCTCAATCTAAACTACATCACTCCATCTACGGTAGCCTACTTGACACTACCATGAATATCAAGGCGTTATCCATACACCATGGAGGGATGTAAGGTTACCGAGGTTGTAAAGGTCTATTTCACACACGGTGAATACTATGAGAAGGTTTGGTGTTGAAACGACCCCAAAAATGCCCGAAAATGTGCTACGAAAACACCTAAAATTGTAATTTCCATATATCTCAAAATCCGTGCATCATTTCGGAAATTAGACTTCATATTCTTATTCAGGGGGTCAAATTGAGTGGGAAATGAGTCTAACCCGAATTTTAGAACAACCGTATCAAAATTTGAAAATCGCAAAAAATGCGATTTTGAGGGTCAACTTTAAAGGGGCATATCTCTCAGCACACAAGGAACTGGAAGGAGCTCAAACTATCAAAATTAAAGCTCTGTGAGTTAGCTTTCCAACGCAATTTGTTTCACCTCATTCCGAGTTAGGATGAAGGAGTTATGACCATTTTCGTAAAACCTGTCCGGCAGAAAATGCAAATTCCAGTAGCCGAAAACACTGTTCACCCGCCTCAATTTTTTTTCTAAGTGTTGGGACGTTTTT
>NW_006239182.1:358414-415622 GCF_000226075.1 Solanum tuberosum | reverse complement strand
TCTGACATATGAGGTCTAACTCTAGCTGCCTCCTTTCGCCACCTGTATGCGAATTCTCTGTAACTTTCGGTCGACTTCTGCTTCATTTTCTCGAAGGAGTAGCGATCAGGAACGATCTCCACATTGTAGGCGAATCATTCGATGAAGTCCTTAGTGAAACGACCCCAAAAATGCCCAAAAATGTGTTTCGGAAACACCTATAATTGTAATTTCCATATATCTCAAAATCCGTGCATGATTTCGGAAATTCGACTTCATATTCTTATTCAGGGGGTCAAATTGAGTGGGAAATGAGTCTAACCCGAATTTTAGAACAACCGTATCAAAATTTGAAAATCGCAAAAAATGCGATTTTGAGGGTCAACTTTAAAGGGGCATATCTCTCAGCACACAAGGAACTGGAAGGAGCTCAAACTATCAAAATTAAAGCTCTGTGAGTTAGCTTTCCAACGCAATTTGTTTCACCTCATTCCGAGTTAGGATGAAGGAGTTATGACCATTTTCGTAAAACCTGTCCGGCAGAAAATGCAAATTCCAGTAGCCGAAAACACTGTTCACCCGCCTCAATTTTTTTTCTAAGTGTTGGGACGTTTTTATAAAAAGGGGACATATCCATACTTAGTCATTTAACTTCAAAACATCCAAAAACTCTCTCTAAACCCTCTCCAAAAATTCCACCAAGATCATCAACCAAATTCAAGGATCCCAAGCTTTAATTCCGGATTCAAGATTCAATCTCAAGCAATTCTCCATTCCAATCTTCATCAAGAATTCTCCAAAGTTGAGGTATGTGGGTTGATTGTGGAAACCTTCCTTTCCACAAGTCCAACCATTTATCCTCTATTTTACTTCAAGTTTATGGGTCCTTATGATCATTTATGAACTCTTGAATTATGGAATTATTACTACACATCCTATTATGGTCTATTTTTGTATATTATCATGAAATGGAATGATTATATGATGTTTATGGTTTTCATGCCTCAATGATCAAATTATGAAGGTTGTTATATATGTATATATATATGTATGTTGTTGGTGGGCTGTTTTATATGGATTTTGAAATTGGTTGGACTTAGTACTCTTGAAACACATGATTTTATTTACATGAACAAGTAGCCCACCATATGTTTGATAAAATGCCATTTATAGAATTCTTATGAAATGGAAGGTCCAATGTACGTCCTATGAGTCGGATGGTCATATAATCATTGAAATGATGATGAAATGGATACATGTATATGATTTTCTCTATATAGTGTGTGAGTCGATCAAGCCTAGCTCGGGGGGTTGTAGGCCCGGGTAACCGTATCGAGGGGTTGGTACCTTGGTTGCCTAGTACGGGGGGTAGTAGGCCCGTATAACCGTATCGAGGGGTTGGTACCTTGGTTGCCTAGTACGGGGGGTAGTAGGCCCGTATAACCGTATCGAGGGGTTGGTACCTTGGTTGCCTAGTACGGGGGGTAGTAGGCCCGTATAACCGTATCGAGGGGTTGGTACCTTGGTTGCCTAGTACGGGGGGTAGTAGGCCCGTATAACCGTATCGAGGGGTTGGTACCTTGGTTGCCTAGTACGGGGGGTAGTAGGCCCGTATAACCATATCGAGGGGTTTGTACCTTGGTCCCTAGCTCGGGGGGTGGTAGGCCCGGGTAACCACATTGAGGGGTTTGTACCTCTTTCGCCTCTCCAAGGGGGTGGTAGGCCTTGGAAATACTATATTGATGGTCACTCACCACACTTGTGCTACGTCCCACTAAATATGATTTTTATGTAAGCGTCATTATATATATCATTTCATTAATGTGCTATCTATCGGGTATGATTATGCATTTTTCCTATGATGTCCATCTATTGTAGCATTGCATTGCATCCCATATACTTAGTACATTCAAACGTACTAATGCATACTCTATGCCTACATGATGTCACCATGTAGGGACCGGAGCACCGCTTGACCCTCCTCTTCCGCGTGGCTAATACGATTTTCTATCAAGGTTATTGGTGAGTCCTCCATTCCGGGGACGTTGCTCATGATCTTTTGCTATGTATAAGACTTTTCTTTTTAGTTATGTTTTGACTATGAGGGTGAGCCCGGTAGTTTGTCTTGGCCCCCGCTAAGTACTCATGTTTAGAGGTGGTGTTGGACAAGTTGTGTATTATGCTTGAGCTTGACTCATCTATGGTATTTATGTATCATTTCTTTCTTTTTTTTTCTTGCTCCCTTAGTCCCGATTTCCCCCTTGATTATGCTTATCGCTTATGGTCATTTTAATTGCTTCCGCGACCAATGATGTGTAAGATACGCTATGAGGCTTGTTTGGGGTTCCTTCGGGTTCCCCATTCGCTGGTCACGTCTAGGCCCTAGGCTTGGGTCGTGACAGGTGTGATGTAATATCAATGGACTTTTGTCAATTAATTTTGGGAGACAGTTGGTTTAACAAACATAGGGTTCCATACAAGAAAAAATGGTCCAAGTATGTTGTGTATTGATAGGGAACACAACTATTTCTTCCTCCTAAGGTGCAAAATGAGAGACAAAAGATTGAGAGGAGTAAGGGAGAGGAAGGTGGCAAACTTAGAGTGGAAAAAGGAGAGGTTGAGTGGAGTGAGTGAAAGCGTTGCCACAATCTCAATCTAACCTTGTTGTTTATCCTTCACTTTGTAAGGGTTCTTATGTAGGTACAAGGATTATGAATGGAGGAACACGAGTTCCAAACAAATAGCCTACCATTGAAGGTGTGATGGATGCACTTTTGGGGTGTCCCAACATTCCTAAGAAAGTGTCATTCCAAGGTAAATAAGATCTTTATTGTGAGCATTAAGGTACAATAGCTAAACTTAACACTCTTACAATTGCAAATGAACAAAGTGTAATAGCTTGTCTTTATGTGACTCTAATGTTTCTTTACCATGTGTTGATAATGTACATATTGAGTGTGTGGATACACTAGTTGATCCTATTGATGACTGAATTGCTTATTCTGGTAATATCGGTTTGTGTCCACCTAATTTTGACACCCATGCATTGAGGTATAGTTCATTATCATGTGATAATTGTGTTGATCAACTTGTATGTGAGTGTAGTTCACTAAATGAGAAATCTACTTGTTTTGCTCATAGAGATCATGTGCTTTACAATGTTTTGAAAAATGATATGTGTCTTTTTGAGGGTGAACTTGCATGTTTTGATTCTCCCATGGTGGTTGATCATTCCCTCTTAAGTGCAATATCTTGTTTGAAGATGATGAAATGACTCTTAGTGAAGTACCTAGTAGTGTGAATCATGAGATTAGTGTAGTTCTTGATAGCTATGCTTTTTATAGTAACCCAATATGGTGTGAAGATTTCCCTCCCAAAGATGAAAATCTCTTCTTGGAAGATGAGAGTACTCTTGTGGGGATGGATTATGATCAAAGGAAGGTGGTATTTGTTTTCCCATTACCTCTTCTTCTTGGTGTGTTGTAATTCTTAATGGTATGACCAATGATTTTGAGCCTCTTAGTAGTCATACCTATAAAAACATCTTCAATGAAGCTGTTTTCCGAGACACCTTTCTCTATCACATGTTTACATATCATGATGCTCACCCTTTTCAGTGGAGTATGTTTGCAGAATAGAAGAGTGTCATTCGGACAAAAAGGGGTGTACTTGATACATGTTTATGAATTTCCTTTCCATTTGACCCCGGTAATGACTTGAATTATGGCACTTGTGTAGTGATGCTTAGTCGAGATGACATGCATAATTTGGATGAATATGTTGACACTTTTCCCTATGATGGAAAGTCTTTCTTGAGTGTTTACATTCCACTTGAGGGGCCTACGTTTTGTATGGGGAAGGGTAGATTCCTAAACCCCATTCTTTACTATTGCTTTGAGTGTGATCTCGTTGATTGTGCATCTTATGGGAATAGGAGTTTTTTGTCAAAACAAGGTGAAGTTTATCTTAAATTCGCCATGATGTCTTTTTGTGTTACTTCTTGTGATTTAATGAGTACTAGGATCCTTGAACCTAGTTGTGATCTTGAACATAGGAACACCTTAGATGACCCCAGTGTGCAAGATACCTTTCTCTATTATCTATTTTCATATGATAATATGCATACTTGTGTGTGTAGTATATCTTATGTTAATCGTAATATCTATAGGGAAAATGGGAGTCTCCTTTACTCGATGCTATATAATTCCATCCCATTTTACCCAGTGTTGGTCTAAATTGTGATGAGTATGGTAGTAACACTTTCTTTCTTTCATATGATTCTTGCTTGGCTTTATTACTTGATCCTATGTGCTTGAATGAGGTATGTTTTCTAATTTATGTGGGGAATACTTTTGTACTTTATTCCGCTTATAAATTGGAAATAATTACCTTCTTGAAGTTAGCTATTGTATTGGATGGAGTGTTAATTTGGGTTAACATTGTTTATGACTTTGCACTTAGGTATGAAAGTGTTCATGTGCTACCTGAGTTAAAAGGGGAGTTCTGCTTGTTGAAATGTTGATCCAATGAGGGTTTATATGTGTAGTTGCCTAAGTGAAATGGTTCCTTCACTCTACCCCTTTGTCAAGGTCTCTTAAGTAGCCAACTATCTCTTGGTTTGATGGATTACAAACCCTTTGTTGATCATTTTGATGCTTGGTTATATGTTAAATTTGACCATCATTGGCATGGTGATAGAATAATTATTGCTAACGCTAACCCTCACACCATGAGGATCTTGTTATTATTTTCTTTTCCAATGGTTTTGCAATGTTTGGATTCGAGGACGAATCCTTTTCAAGAAGGGGAGAATGATGCAATTCAGATGACCTCAAGACCATTCACTCCAAGCCAAGTTTGGGAACTTCAAAGGATGGATGGATTGTTCAAAAAGATACAGGTTCTTCAGTTTGAATTGATGACAAAGAGGGGTTTCCACACCTTGAATAGTAATATGCGCGCTTGGAAGGAGCTCTCAATTGCGAAGTACCATGTTTGGATGATATCTTGGAGTATGGGAGGTCTAACGAAGCAAGTATGAGCGAGTGAAGAAGCTGCCTCATTCAGCGAGACGGAAAACACTTCAACGACTCGCCTAATGCCCTAGACGACGGCTCCAAGCTCGCCTACAGTTCTAGGGAGCTACAGAGAAGCTTCCACATTCAGTGAGCTGGGGGTCAATTTGCAACTCGCCGAGTTCCTTAGGTGATCACGACCTAGATCGCCAAACTTTACACAATTCTTCCAAGGAAGGGTCACGTCGCCGACCTAGTTGGCGATTCACCGAGTTCATTAGGCGAGCCCGACCCATATCGCCCTCTATCCTTTTTGCCCCACTTTTGGGCCTTTTATAATGTAATAGCCTAAAATTATAAATAGCTAGTTTGGGTCTTCTTTTAGGTAGACTATTTTGAAAATGAATGATTGATGAATTGGATCTCCTTTGAGAGGCTTGAGACCTTGGTGAAGCTTCTATTGAATTTTGTTTAGAAATAGGGGTTGCTTGGAGATTCCATTTCCTTGAGGTCATTTTAAGAGATTCGGTGCTTGATTCATATTAATCAATTGAGGTCTTTAGGTTTAACATACCTTTAGGTTTCTTTAGATTTTATTTTCTTCTGTCAATCTATTTATCTTGATTAGGTCCTTGTTTGGGGATTGTAATTGGAGGTTTTAGGATTTAATACATCCTTTAGTTGTCAATTGTTCCTTCACTTGTATCTCTTCTTCTATCTTTCTTTCTTTTCTTTGATTTCCATATTTTATTCATAATTTATGGTGAGAATTACATCACTATTACTCTCATAAATGCTTCTAAGTCTTAAATGAAGGATCCACGAGGAGAAAGATAAGATTTTCAAACGTTCTTCCAATTTTGTCAAGAACTCTGTTCTGCCATGTATTTATGGCACTAAATCTAATTTTAGTCAGTGATAGTTCATTTCAATATTCTACCCAAAGTTTCAATGAAATACTAGATACGAATTCTATTCTTATTTTGTATTCTAACTTCTTTATTATGAAATATGATATTTTATGCATTGAGATTCTTGTATTTTCTCATGAACCCTATTTATTGAGAAATTTGTCTAAAAGTCATATTTTAAAGGTTCCTATATGTGTTTTGCCTATACCTTGATTTCGAACATTGAAAGTAAGTCCATGAGCATTCCTTCAAAATGAATAATTTTGGAAAAGGTTTTTTTGAAGGACGAAGGTGGTTTCTTATGCATTATTTGTTAATTGAGGATAAAAGAACATAATTGATTCTTTTTTTAAAAATCATTTTAGTAAAGTAAAGTGAAGTAAAGGTAATTTCTCTAAAATAGGACTATTGAACATTATTGATATTGATTATTTTGGGAGCAGTATTGAGCACTGAATTGGGTAAGACTCAATTTTTAACTAAATGTCCCATAAAATACGTAGTATGTGTAGGATAGGATCGTACCAACTTTTGGGTGACTCTTCACCGCCTCTTTGTAAGGCATATTAGATGGATCCATAGTTATAGTTAGCATC
This sequence comes from Solanum tuberosum, assembly GCF_000226075.1. Lineage (NCBI taxonomy): Eukaryota > Viridiplantae > Streptophyta > Magnoliopsida > Solanales > Solanaceae > Solanum > Solanum tuberosum. The sequence goes on along the minus strand of NW_006239182.1, from coordinate 409,121 downwards.
ATATACCTCAATAATGTATATGATGGTCCTTGCAACGTGAGTGGAATGTTGTATCGTTGCTCGGATCATAGTGACGGTTGTTAGTTAGAGAAGCCCCCCAACAAAGTAAATTTTTTTATTTTCATCTTTGTTTCATTGCATATCTTAATGTAAAGGAACAAATGGTTTTCCCTACTTGTTTATATCTTGTTTTTCTTGAGTAAATTCAGTTATCAATTCAATAATTTTTTATTCAGCCATATTACGTACCGTACATTTAAAGTACTGATAACATTCGATCTGAATTATCTCATGATACATATACATGTGTTCATGATCATCAACAGACTCTCTGTTGAGATCACTCCACTTACCAACAACTTTTGGTGAGACTTCCTTACTTTCGAAGTACTCTAGATGATTTTAGGTTTAGTATTGATTTATTTTGAGGTGTTGTGAGTCTTGTTCAACCACCTATCTTGGTATTTTAGAGGCTTCATGGATAGACAAAGTTCGATTGTTTCCAATATTTTTCTCAGATGTATTATTGAAACTTATCATTGATGTCAAGTATTTTCACACAATGTTTCAATGTTTTCATTAAATGATTGAAATGATAATCTATTAAAGCATTGTGTATACCATAGAGCCATGCTAATCATAGTTAGTCAGGACAAGAATTCATTTGGAGCCAGCAATTGTCACTGAGGGACAGTCACATCCAGGGTGTAGGCTAGGGGCATGACATGAATAAAACAAGTTAACAATTTCGTTTCATTTTGGCTCAAATTTATGGAACAATGAATTATTTAATCATTTTGGACAATCTTATAAATCAAGTGGTCAAAATTTAAAAATAGTTTATGATCCTTTTCTATTCCACTAGCTTACAAATAACACAACATGAATCAAGACAACTTCTAGATGCATCAACAAATAATTAATGATGCAGAAAATGCTCAAATCCACATGGCACAAAACTTCACTATCAATTCCTAACTATCAAGTTTTATGCATACATGTTAAGTATAGTTGTCACATTCATATTCATACATTGACATACATAGATCCTCAACTATCATTAGAATGAAAGATACGTTGATGTCAAACAAAATATAACATATATTGTCACTCTTTACTAATAAAACTATTTTTTCATTCTTATAGAGCCACGTCTCTACATCACTTATAGTACTAGGAGTACTGTATATCAGTGATGCCTAGGCTACAGAGTCTGTAAATGGTGTTGAGGCTTTTTTATCGCATGAAACATGAATAGTGGTAGGGGTAGTGGCTGGCGCACTAAATGAGACCTCAAGACTTCTCTCAGAAGCTGGTTGTGTAGTACTTAGAGTTTGAGACTCCATCAAAACATCAACTCTACTTGTAAGTCCTACCACTGCTGGCATTGAGCTGGAAGAAACGTCACTCATACAAGCTCTCAACACAAATAACCTTAGTTGCTCATCAACCCCTGACCTCCTTTGAGCTTCCAATATATCTTTTTCCAAACTCAATAAGTCAATAGCTGACTCCTCCCTCTTCAACTCCATAATATCTAGAACTAAAACTATCTTTATTTTGCTCTCTTTTTATGTATGAGCTAAAAATCCTAAAGGTAAAAAATGAATTGTACTGGAGTCCTTAATGCAGAATCTACTAAGTCCATATGTGTTGTTTCATTTCTCAAGTTTATTTGCTAAATTCCATATAAATCTTTGTTTTCTCTTTCTTTTTTTTTCCTGACCATAAGATTTTTACAAAATTATAAGAATCAAATAGGGAAAGGGCAATGAACTTGAAAATGACAATGCTAATACCATTATATAGAGAAACTATATGTTTCATTTTGACTTCCTTACCTTTTCTTACCAATATGACTTCCTTACCTTTTCTTACCAATATTTGAAGGGATGTCATGTTCAGATAAGTAGTGAACATCTCACCAATTTTTAATGTAAACCCCCTTGCAAGATTCAGTACATGTTCCAACTACATATTGTTTTATCAACTTGTTAACTCGAATATGTGGTTTATGTCTCGGTGTTACCTGCAAATTAAACTCATTTAACGAACATGCATATATAGAGTCAATCTCATTAATTATTCTAATATAATTTTCATGAGCTAACCTGCAATGTTTCGTCACTTTGGCTTAATTTCCTCTTTGTTTCATGCACGTATAACGACCGGGTTCGGTCATTATAGAAAAGCCAACAGAGAAAATTTTTGGGTTGCAAAACTTTTTCTTAGTAACTTGAAATTTCCTAACCTATTCCAGATTTAGATGAAATTGGAGTCATTAAGGTGTAGGGAAATATGGTAACAATTGATAAGTTATTTATGATTTTGATTGCATGAATAGTTAGATAAGTCGTTAAGGAATTCGTATGACTTTACAGAATTGAATTCGGGTGAGTAAAACTCCTGGAATCGATCTTAGCGTGAACAGTATTTTCTCGGTGTCATTGATTAAAAGTATGTTGTGAAATGAGGGTCTTGGAATTATTAAAATAGGTCACTAGTTCCGTGCAAGCTGCTGGGGTGGGATTTTTGCTGCCAAGGCGCCCTGCAGCTGGGTGAGGGCCGCTGTGGCGGGTTAGACGCGACTTAAGATCGTAAATAAACCCCGAAATGACTTTATTCTACACTTTTCTAATTTTAGACCTAAGGAATGAACCCCATGCGACTCTTGACAGTTTTCCATCATTCTTGAGGCTAAAGATAAGCTTTTCACTCCCCGAATCATTTTTTTGATCCTTAGAATGTAATATAATGGGAAATTATCGATGGGGCGGGGAGTTTGATCTAGATTCTATGGTTGAAAAAACCCTATATTATCTACTGCGCATCATGAGTATCATCTAGGGTTGTTAGAATTATTAGTAATCCAGGTAATTAGGGATTGTTTATTGATTCCCGTGTTATATGATTATTTGTAGACAAAGAATAAGCGGAACGAATCCGGAAAGGGAAGGATCAAGTTTCTTAGGGTTTCAAGCTTGTTTCGAGGTAGGTGATGGTTGTGATACTATTATTGTGTGATGTAAGTTTGTTCTAGCTTTATTATGATATATGTATGTATGTGAATGTTGCATTATTGATAACAGTAATCCTAAATGAAGATAGATGAATGATAAATGTCATGAATCATGTCTTGTTTGTGTGATTATGAGAATATACTTGTGAATGTGATTGTAGCTTGTTGAATGGATCGGTTGCCACGTTTCGGCATAACTAACTTGGATCAGTTGCCACGTTCCGATATAACTATGTGATCATTTGCCACGTTCCGGCATAATTAATTGATCGGGTACCACGCTCCAATATGCTAACAGTTTCGATTTGGGTTCCATGAGAGGAACAACGATTCGATATAATTGTGTATCATGAGAAATGTGAAGCTATACCTTGTTCATAAATGTTGATAATATTGTATATGTTCGATATATGCATGTTATTATATTGGTATAATGGCTTACTTATGTTGCATTTATTGGGATAGCCACGTGATCCTACAAGTACAATGTGGTTGTGTATTGATACTACACTTTCTCTTTCTTTGTTGAGTACAAGGCATCATCAGGCGGCTATTGGCAGACCTCGTCTAGAAGATCAGTGATTGCTTCGAATTCAAGGGTTAGCCAGTTCTTTAGGGTTTCCACGTGTTCTCTTTCCGTCTATGTCCACATTCCAGGCTAAGCCTTGTTCTAGTTATTATTAGTTCATTAGTTTCGGGTTATATCCCTTCTTGTTTAGACTTTTGGTTCATTGTTAGATGTTTTGGTACATTGACTTTCAAGTTCTAGGTTATTTCTTCCGCATTGTTTAGTTCAATGATAGAATTTTGTTGGAGTTTATGGCAACTCTGTATTTCTTTCTTAGTATTTAACTTGCTTCCGTAACTTAAATGCCTTAGTTTTTAGATTAGTTGCTTGTTTTGGATTGTAGTAATGGTTCTCCCACAAGAGAGTTAGGGTGGGTGCCAATCATAATGGTCTGGGTCGTGACATAGTTGGTATCAGAGCCTAGGTTCATTGATCTCAATGTACCAAAATGAGTCTAGTAGAGTCTCATGGAACGGTACGGGGACGTCTTTACTTTTTTTCGAGAGGCTATAGGACTTAAGGAAATCTCTATGTTTTATCTTGTCTCCTTTCGTGCTATAACTTTATTCCAATTAGTATTTGTTGATTCAAATCGATATCTAACCTCCTTCACTCTTCTGTCCGTAGATGGTTCACACTAGATACAATGGCGTCAAGCTCGTAGCTCCCATCAATGCTCTAGCTGATGAATCTACAGCGAGAGGTCGTGGTCGAGGCAGGGGTAGAGGAAGAGCTAGGGGTAGAGGCTGAGGAAGAGTAGCGCCTGCTAGAGATAGGGTACCAGTCGAAAATGCTCCCTAAAATGAGGCCCCTCCCATACATCATGAAGAGATAGAATAGGATATTGAGGAAGAGTAGCGCCTGCTAGAGATGGGATACATCATCAAGCTCCCGCCAATCCCCCTATTTCTATCACTACACGTAAGGTGGGTGGAAACGAAGGTACTGATGCCTTCTTCCGTCTTGTGTTGGGTTCTCTTATGACTGTAATGAGCATGAAATGTTGACTATGTTTTTGAAGCTAAAGCCTCCTGTATTTCTTGGTTCTGAGAGTGAGGATGCTTATGAGTTCATCTTAGACTGCTATGAAAGGCTTCATCTGTAGGGAATTCTCCATCAGCATGGGGTTGAGTTCATGATTTTTCGGCTTCAAGGTGAGGCCAAGCAGTGGTGGAGAGCTATTTGGAACGCAGATCTTCGGTTTTGCCTCCACTTACTTGGACCCATTTTCATGCTCTAATCTTGGAGAAATATGTGCCTAGAACTTTGAGAGATTGCAAGGAAGATGAGTTTATCACTTTGGAACAAGGTGGTATGTCTGTGGCTGCTAATGAGGCCAAGTTCCATGTATTGTCTAGATATGCTACTCAATTGGTGACTACTGAGAAGGAGAGGATCCGTTTATTTATTAGGGGTCTAAATTCTGAGTTGCAGGTATTATTTGTTCATATGACCTCTATAGGGAGGACCTTTAATGAGGTGAAAGATTATGTTAAAAAGGTAGAGGGGGTGAGGCGAGACGGTCAGGCTAAGGCATTGGCAAAAAGGGCAAAGAATTCTAGCAACTTTCAATGTTCTTATTCCAGAGGTTCAGGGAGGCCAATGCTGGCAGCCAATCAAATTCAGTCCGATATGCCCGCTTCTACCGGTAATTACCTAGGAGCCCCTCCTTATAATTCGATTCAAAATAGCCAGGGAGTCGCACCTTCAATGGGCAGCATGCCCTATTTTGATCGTACTTTCTACAATTGTGGAGAACCTGGGCATATGACGAGAGATTATCCCCACCCACGTGTGTTAGATTCCGTGCAGCAGCAATCTAGAGTAGTGATACCTGCGGGGAATGGTAATAATAGTCGAGGACGTCCACAAGGTGGGCAAGAAGGTAATTAGTGAGGCCGTGGAGGTAGAGGAAATGGTAATGAAGGTAGGGGTAACGTGCAACCAGGCAGAGAAATGGCTCGTCAAGATGATAGGACTCAGTGTTATGCTTTTCCAAGCAAGATGAGGCAGAGGCGTCTGACGCGGTGATCACAGGTACTATTGTTGTCTGTGACCAAATGGCTAATGTATTATTTGATCCGGTTTCCACTTATTCATATGTATCTCTGTGATTTGCCTCAGAATTTGCTATGATTTCTGATATAGTTGATGCCTCTATCCGTATTTCTACCCCAGTTGGAGAGTCAGTCATAGTCACCCTTGCCAATCGTGCTTGTCCTATTTTGTTTATGGGTTTTCAGACTGGGATGATTTGGTGATTTTAGATATGACTGATTTTGATATAATCTTAGGCATGACTTGGTTGTCCCCCTATTATGATGTGCTTAATTGTAAAACTAAGTTTGTAACTCTAGAAATTCTGGGAAGGGAAAATTAGAGTGGGAAGGGGTGTACAAGCCTAAGCAAGCTAAAGTCATATCCTCTATTTAGGCTAGGAAATTGATAGGGCAAGGTTGTTTGGCTTATTTGGCTTATATTAGGATGTTGAGATTGAGGCTCCATCAATTGAGTCTATTCTGGTGGTGTCAGAATTTTGAGAAGTGTTTCCTAATGAGTTGCCTGGTATGCCTCCGGAAACAGATATAGACTTCTGCATTGATTAAGAACCTGGTACTCCTCCCATTTCTATCCCTCCATATCGCATGGCTCCAACAAAATTAAGAGATCTTAAGGATCAAATCCAAGAGATTCTTGATAAGGGATTTATTCACCCTAGTGCTTCTCATGGGGTGCTCCAGTGTTGTTTGTCAAGAAAAAGGATGGTAGTATAAGAATGTGTATAGATTACCGGCAATTGAATAGGGTCACTATTCGAAACAAGTATCCTTTGCCTCGAATAGTTTATCTTTTTGACCAATTGCAAGGTGCATCAATTTTCACTAAGATTGATCTAAGGTCTACCTACCATCAGTTGAAAATTAGGCCGGAGGATCTTCCCAAAATGCGGTTAGAACTCACTATGGGCACTATGAGTTTTTGGTTATATCTTTTGGTTTGACCAATGCACCTGCAACTTTCATGAGTTTAATGAATGGGGTGTTCAAACCATTCCTTGATTCGTTTGTTATTGTGTTTATTGATGATATTTTGGTCTATTCGAAAAGTGAGGAAGAACATGCCGACCATATTCGCATTGTTTTGGGTATTCTTGAGAAACAAAGGTTGTATGTTAAATTTTCGAAATGTGAATTTTGGTTGAGTTCTGTTGCATTTTTGGGACATGTAGTTTCGAAAGAAGGGGTAATGGTATATCCTCAAAAGATTGAGGCGGTTAAGGATTGGGTTCGGCCTAGCTCTGTGATGGAAGTTAGGAGTTTTGTGGGGCTCGGTAGCATTATCGTCGATTTGTGAAGAACTCTGCTTCTATTTCCACTCACTTAACCAAGTTGACCAAAAAGGAGATATCATTCGAATGGACCGAAAAGTGTGAAGAGAGCTTTCAAAAGCTCAAGATTCTCTTGACCGCCGTGCCTATTCTAGCATTACCGGTCAAAGGTAAAGATTTTATTGTTTATTGTAATGCTTCACATTCTAGTTTGGGTGTTGTATTTATGTAGGATAAGAATGTTATAGCTTATGCCTCACGTCAGTTAAAGGTGCATGAGAGGAATTATCCAACACATGATTTGGAGTTGGAAGCGGTAGTATTTGCTCTTAAATCTGGAGGCATTACCTCTATGGTGTTAAGTGTGAAGTGTTTCTCGATCATCGTAGTTTGCAACATATGTTCACTGAAAAGGATCTAAATTTAAGATGGAGAAGGTGGATGGAATTACTCAAGGATTATTAATGTGACCATTCAATACCATCCAAGCAAGCCTAATCTGGTGGCTAACGCTTTGTGTCGTAAAGCGGTGAGTATGGGTAGTTTAGCTTGCTTACGTATAACCAAGCGACCTTTGGTTCAGGAAATTAAGACACTAGAGTCTAAGTTCAAGCAGTTGGGGATCTCAGAAAGAGTTGGGGTGTTAGCTAGCATTGAAGTGAGGGCCACATTCATTGATGAGATCAAGGTTAAACAATTTGAAGATGGAAATTTGGAGGAGTTTAGAAAGAAGACAGTGATTGGTGAGGCACAAGAGACCACCCTTGATGGGGAAGGTGTACTTAGTTCCAGAGGAAAAAATTGTGTTCCTTGAGTTGATGATTTGATTCAAAAGTTGTTGATAGAGTCCCATGGTTCACAATATTCTATTCATCCGGGTGTGACCAAGATCTATCGAGATTTTAAGCGAATTTATTGGTGACCGGGCATGAAGAAAGATGTAGTGGAGTTTGCGGGTAAGTGTCAAAATTGCCAACAAGTGAAATATGAACACCAAAGGCTTGCAAGTTTGCTTCAAAGAATGCCAATTCCGGAATGGAAATGGGAGAGAATAGCAATGGATTTCGTGGTTGGTCTTCCCAAGACTTTGGAAAAGTTTGATTCTATTTGGGCAGTGGTTGATAGATTGACTAAGTCAGCCTATTTTATTCCGGTAAGAATATATTATAATGTTGAACAATTGGCTAAGGTGTATGTGAAAGAGATAGTGAGGTTGCATGTGTGCCTCTCTCTATCATATCAGACCGTGGTACCCAATTTACATCCATGTTTTGGAGGAAATTACATGCTAAATTAGGCACACAACTCACTTTTAGTATAATCTTTCATCCACAGACAGACGGGCAGTCAGGGAGGACTATTCAAGTGTTAGAAGACATATTGAGGGCATGTGTGATTGACTTTGGAGGGCATTGGTATAAGTTCCTACCTTTGTGTGAATTCTCCTATAATAATAGTTATCATTCCAACATAGATATGGCACCATTTGAGGCACTCTATGGGAGGGGATGTAGATCAACCATAAGATGGTTCGAGGCTGGAGATGTGAAACCATTGGGGGTAGATTTAGTGAAGGATTGTCAAGACCAGGTGAGAAGTCTTCAAGCTAAGCTTCTAGCAGCCCATAGTAGACAAAAGAACTATGCGGATCATAAGGTAAGACACATGGTGTTTCAAAACAGTGAGAATGTTCTTCTTAAGATATCACCTATGAAAGGGGTGATGAGATTTGGCAAGAAAGGTAAGCTAAGTTCCGAATACATTGGTCCCTTTGAGGTTCTTGAATGTGTTGGACTGGTAGTGTATAGATGGGATTTACCTCCTAATTTGTAGGGAGTTCATCCGGTATTTCATGTGTCCATGATGTGGGACTCAATTGTGTTAGACAAAGACCTCCAATATGAGGAGGAACCGATTGTAATTCTTGATCATAATGTGCGTAAGTTGAGGACCAAGGAGATTAAGTCCGTGAAAGTTCAATGGAAGCATCGTCCAATTGAGAAAGCTACTTGGGAAACCGAGAGGGATATACGGGAAAAGTATCCCCAATTGTTGGTCGCAGGTGCTACTTCATCCCTTCTTCAGCCTATATCTCTATCTTTGTCGGTCCAGGACGAGTTATGAGTAAATTGGTATCTATTGTAACGATCGGGTTTCGTCGTTATAGAAAAGTCAACGGGAAAATTTTTAGGGTTGGAACACTTTTCGTAGTAACTTGAAATTTCCCAGCCTAGTCCAGATTTGGAAGAAATCGGAGTCATTAAGGTGTAGGGAAATCTGGTAATAATCGGGTAAATTATTTATGATTTTGATTACATGAGTAGTTAAATAAGTCGTTAAGGAATCCGTACGACTTTATAGAATTGAATTCGAGTGAGTATAACTCCCAGAAATAGTCTTAGCGTGAACAGTATTTTCTTAGTGTCGTTGGTTAAAGGTGTGTTGTGAAATGGGGTCTTGGAATTATTAAAATATATCACTGGTTCCGTGCAAGCCCTGGGGCGGGATTTATGTTGCCAGGGCAAGGCCGCTGTAGCAGAGGCCGCTGTGGCGGATTAAACGCGACTTAAGGTCGTAAATAAATCCCAAAATGACTTTATTCTGCACTTTTCAATTTTTAGAGCGAAGAAACGAACCCCAGGCGATTCTTGACAGTTTTCTACCATTCTAAAGGCTAAATGTAAGCTTTTCACTCCCCAAATCCGCTTTTCAATCCATAGAACGTAGAATGAGTTATTATCGATGGGGGAGGGTTTTGATCTAGATTCTATGGTGAAAATAGCCCTATATTGGGTACTTGGGATTATGGGTATGATCTAGGGTTGTTAGAATTGTTAGTAATATGGGTAATTAGTGAATGTTTATTGATCCCGTGTTATTATGATTGTTTGTAGACCGAGAACAAGTGGAACAAATCTGGAAAGGGAAGGATCAAGTTTCTTAGGGTTTCATGCTTGTTTCGAGGTAGGTGATGGTTGTGATTATATGATTGTGTGATGTATGTTTGTGCTTCCTTCATAATGATACATGTATGTATGTGAATGTTGCATTATTGATTACATTAATCGTAAAAAGAGGATAGATAAAATGATAAATGCCATGAATCATGACTTGTTTATATGATTACGAGAGTATACTTGTGATTGTGATTGTGACTTGTTGAATGGATCGGCGACCACATTCCAGGATAACTAACTTGGATCGGTTGCCACGTTCCAGCATAACTAACATTGATCGGTTGCCACGTTCTGGCATAATTATGGGATCAGTTGCCACGTTTCGACATATTTATTGGATCGGGTACCACATTCTGGTATGCTAACAGTTTGGGTTTGGGTTCCATGAGAGGACCAATGATTTTATATAATTGTGTATCTTGAGAAATGTGAAGTTGTACCTTGTTCGTAAATGTTGATAATATTGTATATGTTCGATATATGCATGTTGTTATATTGTTGTAATGCCTTGCTTATGTTGCATTTAGTGGGATAGCCGCGTGATCCAACCAGTACATTGTGGTTGTGTACTGATACTGCACTTTCTCTTTCTTTGTTGAGTACAGGACATCTTCAGGCGGCTACTGACAGACCTCGTCTAGAAGATCAGTGATCACTTCGAATTCAAGGGTGAGCTAGTTCTTCCGGGCTGCCATGAGTTCTCTTTCCATCTATGTCCACATGCCAGACTTAGACTTGTTCTAGTTAGTATTAGTTCATTACTTTGGCGTTGTATCCCTTCTTGTTTAAACTTTTGGTTCATTGTTTGTTGTTTTGTTACATTAACTTCCAGGTTCTAGGTTATTTCTTCCTCATTGTTTACTTCGTTGTTAGACATTTGTTGGAGTTTATGGGAACTCCCTATTTCTTCCTTAGTATTTAAGTTCCTTCCGTAAGTTAAATGCCTTAGTTTTGTAGATTAGTTGTTTTGTTTGGATTGTAGTAATGGTTCTCCCACAAGAGAGTTAGGGTGGGTGCCAATCACAATGGTCAGGGTCATGACAGAACATCCCCATATACAAGAAAATTGTAAACCTCAAACAAAGATCGAAACTTTTTGTTTGTTTGCAGAAGATGGTCGACCTCTTTCCCAACAATTATTAAATATTTCTATTGTCACAATCTCATAAAAGGAAAGCTATGTAATACACTTTTTAGGCAGGAAAACATGTATATTATTCGAAAGGGAACTTATGTAATAGATAATTGAACCACATGGAAGAGAAGTATTCTTGATGATCCAGTGTTTTCTTCTTTGTTCAAATGTATAAGTATGCATGTAATGAATATTTTTGGGTATCATCTCATTCTGCAACCAAAACAAGTTGTATTTAAGTAACAAAAAAATTATCCAAAATCTATTCTCAATAGGTAATTATTTGAATTAAGTGGGGAGCATAAATATTTTATACATCAAGTGGTACACACAAGATATTGGAGTATCAATATTTTATATTCTAAAGAATCATGGTTTGGCCAGCACAATACGATGGAATCTATTTCTTCTCAATATGTCTAACTGTTTGTGTGGTTTATTTTGTTTTAGTTTTTCCCATTTGAACAACTTTTGTATATGGAAAAAAATGATTAACTTCTACATCTACCTATATTCCTAGGCCAGACCTTATGTATAAATTTTAATCAAATTTTGTAGCCAGATGAATGATGGTTGTTCTTATATACCTTTAAAGATTTACTAAATAATTGGATGTGACATGAAAACTTACATCCTAAATTAGAATTTCATTTCTAAAAAAATATTATTTTTTTGGAAATTCAATTTTGAAAGCTTCTCTTTTAAAGGAAATTGTTTAAAGTAATCGCAACCTCTAGACTTATCACAAATCAAATTTATTTCCACCATAGGAATGTTATTTCTCTTTTCATTTGGTCAAACCTAAGATGATTAACCTCCTCCCGTATTTGTTTTATTGAAACTTATCATTGATGCTAAGTATTTTCAAACAATGTTTCGGAGTTTTGTTTAAATGAGTGAATGATTATCTATTAAAGCTTTGTGTATACCATATAGTCATGTTACTCATAGTTAGTCGGGCCAACGATTCATTTGGAGCCATCAATGGTCTCTGAGGGCTAGTCACGTCTAGGGTGTAGGCTCGAAGAATGACATGAACAGAACAAGTGAACAATTTATTTTCATTTAGGCTCAAAATTATGGAACAATTAATTATTTAATCATTTTGGACAATCTTATAAGTCAAGTGGTCTAAATTCAAAAATAGTTTATGATCCTTTTCTAATCCACTAGCTTACAACCAACACAACATGAATCAAGACAAGTTCAAGATGCATCAAAAAATAATTAATGATGCATAAAATGCTCACATTCACATGGCACAGAACTTCACTATAAATTCCTGACTATCAAGTTTTATGCATACATATAAAGCATAGTTGTCACATTCATATTCATACATAGATCCTCAACAATCATTAAAACCAAAGTTACGTTGATGTCAAACAAAATGTAACATATATTGTCACTCTTTAGTGTTGGACCTATTTTTTCATTCTTATAGAGACACGTCTCTACAACACTTATAGTACTAGGAGTAGTGTATATCAGTGATGCCCTAGGCTTCAGAGTCTGTCAATGGTGCTGACGCTTTCGTATCTCCCGAAACATGAATAGTTGTTGCAGTAGTGGCTGGTGCACTAAATGAGACCTCAAGAATCCCCTCAAAAGCTAGTGGTGTAGTAGTTAGAGTTTGAGACTCCATCACAACATCAACTCCACTAATAAGTCCTGCCCCTGCTTGCATTGAGCTGGATGAAGCTTCACTCATACTAGCTCTCAACAAAAATAACCTCAGCTGCTCATCAACCCCAGACCTCCTCTGAGCTTCCAATATGTCTTTGTGCAAATTCAATAAGTCACTAGCCGACTCCTTCCTCTCCAATTCCACAATATCTGGAACCGAAACTTTTTTTGTTGTCCTCTCTTTTATATGTATGAGCTCAAAATCCCAAAGGTAAAGAAAGGATTGTACTGCAGTCCTTAATGCAGAATCTATTGAGTCCATATGTGATGTTTCATTTCTCAAGTTTATTTGTTGAAGTCCATATAAATCTTCGTTTTCTCTTTTTCTCTTTATCTCTGGCCATAAGATTTTTACAAAATTATAAGAATCAATTAGGGAAAAGACAATGAACTACAAAACGACAATGATAATACCATTATATAGAGAAACTATATGTATCATTGTGACTTCCTTAACTTTTCTTACCAATATTTGAAGGGATGCCACGTTCAAATAAGTAGTGAACGTCGCGCCGATTTTTTATGTAAACCCCCTTGCAAGATTCAGTACATGTTCCAACTACATAATGTTTGATCAACTTGTTAACTCGAATATGTGGTTTATGTCTCAGTTTCACCTGCAAATTAAACTCGTTTAATGAACCTGTATACATAGCGTCAATCTCATTAATTATTCTAATATAATTTTCTTGAGCTAACCTGCAATGTTTCTTTCGATTGGCTTAATCTCCTCTTTGTTTCACGAACATCCCCATACACAACAAAATTGTAAACTTCAATCAAAGATCGAATTTTTTTATTTGTCTCGAGATGATGGTAGACCTGTTTTCCAACAATTATTAAATATTTATTTTGTCACAATCTAATAAAAGGAAACTTATGTAACAAAGTTTTTTGGCAGGAAAACATGTATATTATTCTAAAGGGAACTTACGTAATCGATAATTAAACCACATGGACGAGAAGTATTCTTGATGATCCAGTTTTATCTTCTTTGTTCAAATGTATAAGTATGCACGTAATGCATATTTTTGGGAATCATCTCATTCTGCAGCCAAAACAAGTTGTATTTATGGAATAAAAAATTATCCAAAATTTATTTGCAAAAGCTAATTATTTTAATTAAGTGGGGACCATCAATATTTTGTACATCAAGTGGTACACAAAAGATATTGGAGTATCAATCTTTTATATTCTAAAGGATCATGGTTTGGCCATTATAATACAATGGAATCTATTTCTTCTCAATATGTGTAACTGTTTGTGTGATTTTTATTTTTTTTGTGTTTCCCATTTGAACTTCGTTTATTTATGGAAAAAAATTACTAACTTCTACTTCTACCTATATTGCTAGGCCAGACCTTATGTATAAATTTTAATCAAATCTTGTAGCCAGATCAATGATGGTTGTGGTTATGTATCTTTAAAGATTCACTAAAAAATTGGATGTGAGGTAAAAACTTACATCCTAAATCAGAATTTCAATTTTGAAGGCTTCTCTTTCAAAGGAAATTGTTTAAAGTAATCGCAACCTCTAGATTTATCACAAATTAAATTTATTTCCAACATAGGAGTGTTATTTCTCTTTCCATTTGTTCAAACCTAAGATGATTAACCTCCTCTAAAAAAAAATCATGAAAAACTTAGATCCATCTAACTAGTATTGGTAATTAATTTCCAAACTAGAAAACTTCTATCTTCTTCATTACACTGGTACATGAAATGGCTCTATGAAAATATTATTAACAAAATTATTAATTGTAGTTTAAAAAAATTATATACATTTTTTAGAGGGATGAAATAAGAGAAGATCACTTGACATAGTTTGGTCATATCATAGGTTGTTTTATAAATTGATGAGTCAATCCATTAGTTTTTGAAACTATGGTAAGGGGATGTGATAAATCTTATATGGAAGAAAGTTTTCCCAAAAGACTAATCATTTCTTAGCATGATTTTCACAAATTTCATACATTCACCGATATCGCCTTACTCCATCTATTACCATTATCATTGCCAACCATTATAAAACACCGCCATCAACAATTCACAACTACTATCCTCAACCATCACCACTATCAATCACTACAATCAATCAACACTAACAGTAGCTACTACTTATAATTATTATTGACATCAATTAGCAAATCATAGAACTATCAACCACCACCGAACTACTTTCATTAACTTTTAATACAACCATTACAAATATGGTTACTATCAACACACCATTATTAGTCAACATAGTTACTATCAACACACCATTATTAGTCAACATACAATTTCGATTGACATTCATAACCACCACCAATATCCATCACACACCATATTATTTTTTTGATTTTTTTTTTATAGATGTAGTATGTTTTCATTAATTTTTAGGAAAAATGGCTTAAATGACACCTATATTATGATTAAATTTATTGTAACACACTCATACTATACGGAAGTTCCTATGACTCGCCTGGATATTTTTGTTAAAATATTTTTTGACATTTTTCGGGTGAGTTGAACAGAAATCATTTTTTTCTTATTTTGTTTGTACAAACATAATGATCAACCGGAAAAACAATGGTTTTTGATCGTTATTATTATCATTGACACTTGTTTTTTCCTAGAAAAAATCAATTGAATCTTTTGAAATTTATTCTATGAACCATATATTCTTCCATAGTCGAGTTTTTTGGTAATAAAAGATTAAAAAGTTGTTCTTTTAGCCATTTTTTCTAAGTCTTATATTTATTAATTTATTTAACAGAGATTTTTTTATAATCAGATGTACAATAATAAGAAGTCTTATAATTTAGTATTTTCATCTTAATATTGAAAAGTATATTCAAAGATTCATGTACATGTTATTATTCAAACATGCATTCAAATTTTGACCTAGAGAATTTCTCTTTATTTCATAACCCAATTAACATTAAAAAATATGTTCAAGAACCCATCAAAAATTTTTTTACATCCCTTAAAATAAAATAAATTAAACAAATTGTAAGTGGAGAAACTTTTCAAAATCTTACCTCGAAAACATCGGTTTTTACTTCATCAAGTGCGGTAAGAGATATTGGAACTTCCATTAGTATTGCATCCTCATCATCGTCAATTTTGTGTTGCTTCTAGTAGAAAATATGAAAAAAAAAATCATACGATCTTATGTAAAACGAAAATTAATGTGCTAGAATACCCGAAAAAAAAAGATGAATGTCCATCAATCATATGCATTTTGTTACAATATTAATGATGGTTGTGGTCACGTATCACGTAAGTTTCACTAAATTTATTTTAGAGGATATACACAACCTCTAGGTCTAGCACAAATTAAATTAAGTTCCACCATACCAATAATAGTTTTTATTTTGGCCAAACCTAAGATGACCGATCTTCTCCTTTCTTACCTAGATTTACTAGAACTTGCATTGTTAAATAGAAAAATTCATCTTATTCATTGCATTGGTATGTATACACAACCTCTAGGTCTAGCACAAATTAAATTAAGTTCCACCATACCAATAATAGTTTTTATTTTGGCCAAACCTAAGATGACCGATCTTCTCCTTTCTTACCTAGATTTACTAGAACTTGCATTGTTAAATAGAAAAATTCATCTTATTCATTGCATTGGTATGTGAAATGGTGCTATCTAGTTATTATTACTAAAAATGTCCTCCTTAGCCAAATATATTATATATATATATATTTTTAAAGAAGGATAAATTAAGAGAAGATTGTTTGAGATGGATTCTCTATGTCATAGGTTGTTTTATAGATGGATCGGTCCATTAGTTTAAAGTTAAGATAGGTGAAGGTGTTAAGTAGTACCTTTTTTCTAGGAACATGGTCAACCATAAATTATTATGTTCGCGAGTCTTCATCCACTTATGGATAAAATGCTCCAATTTTCTAATCTCATATGAGGCCGAAAAATGGATTGGGAGCAGGTCGGCACGAACTGATTCATCATGCTCAAACATGAGCCGATCGCTCGTTAGGGATGTTTTGTAGATAAATAAATTTCTACAAACGGAATGAAAAGTGGGTCTATGTTAATATGGAAGAAAGATGGCTCAAAGAACTTACCAAATTATTCACGCATGAACAATGAAGTACATTAACATATCTATTCAAAGTTTTCTTAAAATATATAGTTCACCAATTCCATTTATTCACCTCTATCGTCACACCCCTTCATTATCAATTTTCGTCATCATGGATCATCATTATAAACTACAACAATCAACTACCCACAACCACTATTCTTAATGACCACCACTACTAATCACTACAATCAATCAACACCCCCACCAGCCACTATTTTACAATTATTATTTATTTACAATTATTATTTACACCGATCACCATCATAAGAAAAATCAATGAACAGTATCAACAATCACAATCATAATTCACAACTATATGTTGTCAACCATCATCATCGATCACCACAACTATTAGTTATCACTATTTTCTAACTATTAACTTCAACCACTACCACTATAAGTAGCTACATTTCTAAATGACCACCACTATCAATAGCCACTACTAATCACTACAATCAATCAACACCCCCACCAGCCACTATTTTACAATTATTATTTATTTACAATTATTATTTACACCGATCACCATCATAAGAAAAATCAATGAACAGTATCAACAATCACAATCATAATTCACAACTATATGTTGTCAACCATCATCATCGATCACCACAACTATTAGTTATCACTATTTTCTAACTATTAACTTCAACCACTACCACTATAAGTAGCTACATTTCTAAATGACCACCACTATCAATAGCTACAATCAATTCACACAATCAACAACCATTATTTACAATTATTATTTACACCAATCATCATTATAAGAAAAATCGGCAAACAATATCGACAACTACAATCATTATTCACAACTATATATTGTAACTCATCTTTATCAATCACCATAACTATTAGTTATATGTATGGTTCAACTATCTACCGCCACAAATATACTACCATCAACTTCCACCACCATCGCTATCAATAGCTACTATCCACAACACCATTAATAGTCAATAAATCTTCTTCAATTGACATCCACCACCACTAATGCTAAACATCACAACCATCAATCATCATTTTTTAAAAAATAAAAATTTATTGATGTTATATTAATTTTATTTTAGTTTTATAATTTTCTTGATAAATGGTTGAAATGACACATTTAGTATGACTGAATTCACTGTAATACACTCATAATTTGCAAGTCCTATGAGCCTTTAACGGGTGAGAGAAATAAAAACTCAACTCTTTGTTATGTCATTTGTACATGCATGTTGATTTAAAGTTAAAACAAAGAAGTTTGATCATTATCACTCATTTACACTCTTTGAACCAGTGGTTTCAAAAATGTTTTTGGTGTGACTCACGAGGTGAGTCTTAGGTTTGAGGAGTCTTAGAATTTGGGGCGTAAGCTCCGAGAATAAAAATGTAAGTCCTAGACATAAAAATGTACGCCCTGGGCATTAATTTTTTAATTTTATTAGAATTTCATTTGCTTTAAGTCTTAGTTTTTGTTATTAGTGTAATGATATTTCTCAAATAATAATTATAATAATTTTTTATTCATTATTAGTTATTAATACATTTCTTAAATAAAAATCATAATATTGTTTTCTATATATTATATGTTATTTATTAAAATTTCTTTGTAGAATCATTGAAAGTTTTTCTTTTACTTATTTTCTTTATAATAAAATTATAACAATGAATATACATGATAGTGCACCCCATAAATCTCAGTGACTTACGCCTTGTGTCTCGGAACTTACGCCTCGCCACTAACAACATTAAATGCTTGACTCACGCCTCATCTTTTACAAAATTGCTTCCAACAAAGTAAAAATAGTAACCCTTCCTTCACACTTAGATTGAAATTTAATCTCATAAATCACTATATTCTTTCATAATCGAACGGCTTGTGTCACAGTGGATAAATATCAAAATGATGCGTTTTAAAAAATATTCAAGCGGATGCTAGGTCCTCCATAAAGTATGAGTGTGTTACTGCTAATTCGGTCATAGTTTAGTATCATTTATCAATTTTTCCTATATTTTATATTTATTACATTTTCAATCAAAGAAACTTTTTACATAATCATCTATTCGATAATAAGTATTCTTATAACTTCGTGTTCAAATTTTAATATGTCATCTTAATATTGAGTAGTCTATTAAGAGATTTTTAATGCACATCTTATCATTCATATTTAGACGTCTTATATATAATCTTAAAACAAATATGAGGCGTATTTTTTTTTACTTTTATTCTATTTTTAAAATTAAAAACTCTCTTCATACATTATAACCATTAATTCTATAATAGTAAATAATATCTTATTGACAAAATTTATCTTGAATGACCTATCATTTTTGGCATTAATATAAGACTTAACTAAAGAAAAGGAAAATTAGTCTTTGTTCTTTTATTCTTAAATATGGGTGCTAACCAGATTCCCCATGTTATATGCAAGGTCAATAAAATTCTCCAGAGAGTGAGTTTCTGATCATAATGACCACCTAAAGTTGGATTTCCAGTTGTAGTTTTTAGTTTGGGGTGCCAATAGTAGCATAGTTGAGTTTTTCAATAAAACACCTTATAATCAGAGGAACTTTAAAAAACCTTACCTCAATAACATCAACTTTTGATTCTTGGGATGTGATAAAGGATATGGGAACTTCCATTAATGATGCATCTTCATCACCATCCACTTTGTACTGCTTTTTCATATTCAAGTAGCAAATATTAAAAGAAAATTGATTAGATCTTTTGTTAATTAAATACTTGTATGAAGTGATGAAGAAGGTTTCCAAGAGGATGTAAATTACCTTCTTATTAAAATATATACATACATACAGTTACACTTTCATTATTAAAAAATCTATATTTAGTAAGCATGCATTGAACGCTACAACTACTAAATTACAATATCTAGAAACAAAAACAACACTAGGCCGCTATTGCATACAACACAACAGTTTGATACAATATTGTATTGATACATTTTCCGGGTATATGAAACTAAATATTAGTCATATATTTGATATATATATATATATGTTGGTGTGACATTTTAATATTAATGAAAATATATTGTATGTCACAGTATGTATCCTGGTATGTCTATTAGTGTACATTACATTTGTGTCTCTTTACTCTCATCAATTGTGGAAGAAAGTGGCCATTAGTTGTTACTAATTTATGTAACCACCAATTCTTCACTTCACCCATTATTCTATCTTTATGTCTTGTAACTTATGTAACACATGAGCTATTCATTTGGAAAATTTACTACCCACTATCTTGCTATTTATTGCAAGGAACAATTCATCACCTATAAATAGGGTAGTCTTCCTTGTGTTAGATAGAAGTGTTGTAAAGATTACGGAAAATAACTTCTTGGCGAACACTTGTACCGAATACATCAAAGCTTGTACTTCATCAATAACTTTTATAGGAAATTCTCATAGCTTGAGGCATGTTCAAAGACACTATCCTTAAGGATATTTCACCCGGTATGGGTGTATCCTCCGGGATTCAACAAGCTCTTCTAGTATGAAACTAGGAGCCAGAAACTAACAAAGATTCAGTGAACAAAACCCAGCACACTAATAGAGTATAGAAGAAAAGATTTACTCTCTAATATATATTATGTTCTGTCTATTTTTGTGTTAGAGGAAAATCAAATTTATATGGAAACATACATAAGGCTAAAGCCTCCAACGGTTAGAAAATGGAATTAATGCCAATAATGAAGAATAAAGGCAACTGATTTGAAGGCCAATTAAGAAAAATACACATTGGCAAAAGCCATATTATGACCAACATTCAAACTGATTTATAAGTTTATTAATAGAATATTAACATCCATTTAATATGATGAATATAGAAAATAATGTGAACACTTCTTTTTGAGATACTCGAATCAGTTTTCCAACAAGATGTATACAAGAAAATATAGAGTGAAACAGATGAGTAGTATTGTATGGTATTTATATTGAGATTAGTGTAGTGAAAGAGAGAGTAAAGACATAGAAAATATTATATGTCTTCAAATATATTCACTATACAAAAGAGCATAATTATATGTTGAAGGAAGGTGTTCTTATGCATAGAAAATGTTATATGTCTTCAACTATATTCACTATACAAAAGAGCATAATTATATGTTGAAGGAAGGTGTTCTTATGAGGAGCTTTGACCTCTTCAACTAATCTAGAGTTGTTTGAATTGTACACGTTGTTGGGCCGTTGTATCATGGAGGGGACAAGTTAATAGATATACTGTTGGATCGGTGTAGATTATGCCGTCTTGGGCTTGAATCTCCTTAAAGAGAACGAGATTACGCGCCTCAGCCTAAAGATTTATTTATTCACTTTTTGTTCATTTTATTTCAACTCTAATTTATTATATTTGTTGTACATTACACTAACAATTTTAAGGAGATTCATGTTTTGTTACAGTTTGAAAAAGTGCGGATATCATGAAAGGGATCTCAATATCATTCCGCTCAAATGTCGCTCTCATCAATAAATGGAAGAGAAGAGAAGTACGGATAAAGTATTTTTCTACTTGCTCACTTCAAGTGGAGATAGGGTAAAGGAAAAAAAACTTTTTACCTAGTATTTTAATGAATAAAGTGATTCTACTTTTCATGAAAAAATGATATTTAAACTCTTAAAATATTGGGGGCTCATCAAATGACGAAAAAGTCATTGTGAAAAAAAAACGATTTTTGCATCTTTGAGAAATGCTCTAAAAAAGGTATTACAAATGCATATATTTGTTATGAAATAAATCACATGTTGTTTTTTCGCTATAATGAATTGATTTTTGGCTCTGACATGAGAGTTATAAATAAAATTATGACAAGCATGTTGAGTAGTCTTTTAACATGACATGTTTTTGTGAGAGAAATTTCATTCTTGGAATGAAAAGATTACCCTAAAACATGTGATGGAATTTCCTTGTCAAGTCACAAAATGTTGAAAACATTGTGAAATACAATCTTATTGGTTGTGTGAGTCTTGTAACTCCTTTTGATTGAATTATGAATATTGCGTGACAAAGAAAAAAGGATTTTGCTAGCCCAGTAAAAAATATGAGATATGTGACTATTGCACTTTATAGGATATTCTGTATAAACTATAGCATATGCAAGCAAATCAAGTTAATTTACTTGGTTCGAAATTTGGTGGCTTGTTTTATGAGAAAAAAATATTATGCTATACTTAAAAGTTTCATTGGTGCAGATAAATAAAATTTGATGATATTTTATGGAAGTGAGAAAAGGAAATCATATTGTTGCTAATTCTACTTTGGAGGTTGAAGTAAAAAAGATAAGCTTCAAATAGTGAAAAAGTGAATTGATTTTACTATCAAACACTTTATTTAGAGAAATTATTTTTCTAATTTAAATTAATTGTGATAGCACCAATAAAATGGTTGAATAAAAAATCGTTATTACAACAGCAAACTCAGACTCATGAGAAAAAAATTCAATATTGTGATATCATATTGATAACTGGTATACCATTAATGTTAATTGTGTTAAAATTTGTGACAATCTTGCAGATTTATAAACTAAGGCCTTAGCAAGATAAAGGATCTGAAGCACATCGAGGGGGGATGAAATTGAAGCTCATAAAATCTGAGTATATGAGGGAACCCAACTAGGGGACTACAGATCCTATAACCGGGTTCAATGGAAAGAACGGATCGTATGATGAATTGTAGTGAAACACAGTATTATAAATTTATTCAATCCTTATGATGTGAGAGCATTTATCCAATAATGATTTATGGATGTTGAGTCTTGATCTTTCAATGAAAGTTTGTATCTAGTATGAGTGTGATGTCAAATTATAGGAGCATTCTTGACAGATTTCACCAATGTGAGCTTGAAAGTAGGCCACATTCTATGAGAATGGACTTCTTCTAAAAAAATACTCATGAAAACTAGGATAAGACATGTTTGTAATGTGTTGGCTAAAAAAAAGCTTATGTCAACACCTTGATTGTTGTGTGTAAGCAATGATATCTTATTTCCCTTAAGCAATCATAGTTCAATTCTGAGACTACTACCGACTCTGGAGTAAAGATTATTGTTTTAATAAGTGAAGGTTTAAAGCAGAGCACACCATTATTATGCATATTTGTCTACCTTCAACTAAGTTGTGAAGAACAACCTTATCTCAATATTAAAATGAGTGGAGGATTGTTTTGTGTGAAATTTTAATATTAATGAAGATATATTATATGTCACATTATGTATCATGTTATGTTTATTGGTGGAAATTACATTTGTGCCTCTTTACTCTCATCAGTTATGGAACAAAGTGGTCATTAGTTGTTAGTAACTTATGTAACCACTAATAAACAAATGAGCATGATTTAGAGATAGATCTGAGTCCTGCACTTCTATCTACACCTAATATAGCTGTAGAGAAAGCAACAACACTAGTTTAGGAGATTGTTGTACTTGCACAAACTTCATCAAATATGATCACACAAATTATATGTGGGTCTAGCATATTGGTGATGTTGATTGGTAGATAGATGAGGTTGACGAGATAATGATAGTTTTTAGGTCGGTGAAGATTTGAGATGAGCATATTCTAGAGGTGCAGTAAGATGAAGCCTCTGTGGTTCTATACTACTCATTCTAAGGACACTTACAAGTTTAATAATACGTTATCTTAACTATTTATAATTCATATCTAATACATAATCTTAATATTGATATTTCAATTTAAAGAATTTTATTGCACATGTTATCATTAGATATGCATTTAGATTTAGACATCTAAAATCTTAAAAAGACAAATAATCCTTAGACTAGTTAGATAACTTGTAAGAGAACTAACATTTAAAAAGTTATTCCAAAATGCATCAAAAGATTTCTCTAAATGTCATAAAAGAAAAAAAATTAATATCCTTAAAATATGTATGCTAGGCAATGAAGGAAAGTTGAAAAGGGTACCTCTAAAACATCAGCTTGAGGTGCGATACAATCTTATGCAATATTGAATACGATTTATTACTGGTGTGATCATGCATCTCAGACAATTCACTAAATTCATTGGAAGATTGATAAAATTTTACCCTTATAAAAAATTATATTAAACTTTCACCCATAGCCACAATTATTTCTCTTTTAATGGTTAGACATAAGATGATAAATTTCCTTTATTTGAACTTGCATTCATGAAGTAAAAAAAATATATTGGTAGACAAAGAGGAAAAAATAAAATCTTTGATCCATAAAAAAAATTATATGTTTCGACCTGTGATCACGCATCTCTGAATATTCATTGAATTACTGATAAAACAAATTCATCGTAATTTCATATTTCTTCCTAAACAAATTAAGAATTTTTGGGAACATCAATTTTAATAGCTTCTCAATCTAAGGAAATTATTAAAAGTATTTAGATCTATCACAAATTAAATTTATTCCCACCATACCATTAGGTAATTCTTTTTTAATTTTTGCGAGACCCGAAGGCTTCTGACATTTTCAATTAATTATAATAAACATTTGTTCATACTACCCTTTGTTGTCTATAAATAAAGGGTTTTCTCACATTTTTCAAATTGAATTTTAAGAACTTCAGAACTTCTTCTTCCTCTTGATAAATAAATTCGAGTTTTCTTTATTATCGTTTAGTGCTTAGCTGGCACCACTTTTTTAAGGTACCGATAATCAATGAGTAGGACCATACTATTCGGGGAGAATATTTACCATTAACCTCAGGTACTTGAGGGAAATAATTTCCTTAAGGCACATTTTTCAAATTGAATTTTAAGAACTTCAGAACTTCTTCTTCCTCTTGATAAATAAATTCGAGTTTTCTTTATTATCGTTTAGTGCTTAGCTGGCACCACTTTTTTAAGGTACCGATAATCAATGAGTAGGACCATACTATTCGGGGAGAATATTTACCATTAACCTCAGGTACTTGAGGAGAATAATTTCCTTAAGGTGGAGGGAGGGGGGGGAGCATTAATTCAGTGGATTGAGAGCGCACGTGATCGGCTACGAGGTAGGCTACAATATACTTTCCTTTGGATTGTGTTCCATGAGATAATTCTTAGTATAGATTGTTCCCCATCCATTCAGTCAACCCTCTCATTACAAGTAGCATTACGTTGGAACCAATACACTCTATCTCAAGTCATCCACCACCTTCCACGTCCAAACCCCTTCTATCAAATAGAGATATCCTGAATACTAGGTCACTACTAACGTTGTTAACTAGAGTACTATTCTCCTTCAAACACTCATTCAAACTCCTAGTCCCTTCAAAATTTAATCAAACAAATAACATACAATTTTAATCACTATCATAAGCATTACCCTGGATCAGATCTTCACTGTAGCAAAGATTGATAAAAGTCCATACATGAATATAGAATGAAACAAAAAAATGTAATTAACAGGGGGTGTGTTTTTTTCCTTATTTTAGATAAACAACAAATGAGAGAGAATATCTAGCACATCAACTTTTTCTACAAATCTAAATAAGATTTTCCTTTCATACGTAAAGTGAAAAAAATTGTGTATTTATTATCAGTTTCATATGGTATGAAAACAATAATCTTCATAGTCTAAATTGGATAAAAATTATGTGAAATTTATGATTTATTAAAATCATTTTGTATCTTCAAATGGAGCAAGGATGATGTGATTGTTTTTCACCTTGTGTTTGGTTTGATTTATTCCAAGTTATAACAATGTCAAAAAAAAAAAATCCTCTCTATTTATTTGGTGTTGTTTTTTTACACGAATTATATAGACTACATCTTGTAACTCTTAAAGAAAATTATAAAAATAAGGAATAAACAAATTATCTTCTTAACAAAAAATATCCTTTAACATTTTAGAATCAAAATATATTCCACTGTAAAATTATTTGTGTCCTTGTCTATCTATATATGCTCGGCTACCCGCTCCAATAAATAATTTAAGTTAGCAAACATGTACTTTTTATTTTCAAATTATATAAGACAAACAATTGAATTGAAGTTAAATAATCATTATTTGCACAACGATTTTCAACAATGAAAAATCGACATTCCTTTGTTACTTTCATGAATTTATTTTCTTGGATGACCATCTAATTAGTAAAGCAATTTTTATTTGTTTTTGAAGTATTTCAATTGGTAAATATTAGTTTAGGACACTTACAAGATTATTCTCTCTGGAAGTGAATAGGTAACTATCAGAATTTGTGTTGTTGATCGTTGAAAACCCGCACAAATCAAATGAATTTCCTTTATCCAGAGTCCAAAGTCCTCAGAAGAAGTAGAACATTTGTTTGTGTTTTAGATAGATAACCCTAGCCGTTTAATGTGGTGGAAAGAAACCCCCTTTTTCTACACCTATAATGGTGTATTTATACACCTAGGGTTAGGGTTAAGGATCACTAATGGGCTAATCAAATTATTGGTAGACCTGACCCAATAATTTTTGGTATATCGACAAAACTAGGAAAACATAGGCCTTATATTTACTCCTTAAAATCCTACATTAAAATAATTACCTAACAAAGCTACCATATTACTTAACGAAGTTACAAAATTTAGATGATTATACCCAATTCCCTATTTCACAAATAATTAGAAATTGTATTTTGATAAAATAAAATGTGTGGCCTACATTATTGATGTTTCTCTCCCACGACATTACTCTATTAATTTAGCACGATTTATTTTTAATTTCTTCAAGTTCAAATTATAGATTTCCCTAAATTTGCACTTTTTTGGGATTATTCATATTCGGTAAATATAATTAACGGTAACTGTATCAATGTATTTCTTCTTCCAATTACATGATTGTTGTCGTAGGATAATCATCCGAACATAAAGTATAAAAAATATATGTGATTTCTTTAATGTATCTACTTTATCATGATATATTTTGTATCAAAAAGTTATCATGATACATCATGTACAGGAAAGGTATCATGATATGTCATATATTGGAAATGTATCGTTATGTAATGTATCAAAAAGGTATCGTGATACATCTTGTATTGGAAAGGAATCGTGATACATCATTGATTGGAAAGGTTTCATTATGCAATATATCATAGAGGCATCATGATACACCATATATCAGAATTATATTATGATGTAATTTAACTGAAAGGTATCATGATACATCATATATATTACCTTAAAAGCATGAACTCCTAACTTCAATGTTAAATTACTATAATATCGCTAACTTAGGTTATGACTTTTTCGATGAGTTGTGACTTTTTCGATAAGTTGTGAGTGTCTTAGAATGGTTGTAATTTTTTGATGAGTTGTACTTTTCCAAAGAGTTGTCTTTTCCAATAAGTTGTGACTTTTCCAAAGAGTTGTGAGTTTTTCAATAAGTTGTGACTTTTCCAAAGGGTTGTGACTTCTCAAAAAGGTCATGACTTTTCAGCTAAGACACAAAAAACATTTGTGTATACTACCCTTTGTTGACTATAAATAGAGAGGCTTCCTCTCATTTTTCAACCACTATTTTTTAAATTTTCTACTTTTCTTCTTGCATTTTAATTTTTTTTGTGTGATTTATTATCGTTGAGTGAGTTCAAAGTTTAGAAGAATATGAGGTACCACTTATCTAATGAAGTATGTCGTTCTATCCTAAGAGGTATATTTACATAACTTCGAGTACTTAGAGGAAAATAATTTTGATGATATAATAATGTATGTTTCACTATACATTAGTATGTAATGTTCCAATATATGAAGTTAACATGATGTAGTCTAAATTCATTGTTTTTGTCAACAATTTCTCTTGAGATGTAGATATATGCTTCTGAATATCTTTTCCAAAATTTAGAGAATCGTCACGATTTATTTTTGATGCTCAAGACAAAAGAATGATTTTATTTATCAATGCTACTTATGTGATTTAAACTCTCATAAAGTTTGCTTCAAAATAGTTAATTCTATATAAACATTTCTCTTTTGTTTTACTTATTTACTATTTCTTAATATTTCAGTATTTTAGAAGAAGAAAAGTTTATATGACTTGTAATAACACCAATTGAACTTTTTATTAGTTTAATTTTTATTAATTATTTATTTAGTAGTAAATTTTATGAGATAAATATTTTCATTAATGCAAATATATATTTATATTTGGGTAGGTATTTTTATATAAATTAGAGTATTATATATGTCACAAATGTATTATCAAGTTAATAGGATCTTCTAACTTCAAAATATATTATTTTAAAATGTTCCGAGTATTTTTAAAAGAAAAGTCACAACAAATGTGAAAATATGTGAATATATAAAATGTAGTTGTTCTCTTCAAATGTTCATATGATATCTAAATAATTTAACGTGGAATACATATGCAAAGCACATCTGGTTAGATAACAAGAAAAATACAAAGTGAATATTGTCTATATAAGGTAATATTAGTGAGATATAACTAATTATATAATTGAACCTCATCAAATTGAAATAAATATATACATGATTGCATTTAACTAATAAAAAATTTCGTTGACCATCTTCATAGGTTTACATGAATAAGAGATATATATGACGATCCACGTTGAACATTAACAAAATATCTGCAATATTAGTTTTTGCTGAGCTTATTATTCAAATCTTCACTTAAATAAGCAATATTATTTACTATAACATATATTTTTGGAATTGATAGTCACGTGCAACGCATAAAGGTATCATGATACATCATATATCATAAAGGTATCATGATATCATCAACTATAGAATCTTGGTAACTGTTCTCTACATTTCAAATTTTGAAATGTCATATCTCAACTTAAATGGTTCCATAGTTGATGCACCACAATAATCATCTACCTTTTATACACTAATTCACAACCCCTAATTAAAAGAAAAGGAAAACTAAGCTAATGGGATAGATAAAAGCCGTCATTTTTAAAAAATGAGATAGATTGTTACCGGTATATCTATTTGTCATGACCTAATTCCTCGGTCATGATGATACCTACTATAACCCTCTAGTAGGTAAGCCAACCTGTAACCCAAAACAACAAGTAATAGATATAAGGGTAGAAACAAATCAGAAGCAGTAATTGAATAATAGAAATGGAATAACAAACAGAAGCAAACCAAAATGATATCTATACAAAAGATCTCTCTTAGAACCGTGAAGTCACAAGTACAGAGTTGTCTAAACACGAGTATTTAGTCAAAAAAATGGACCCAAAATAAAAGCTTGTCTCAAAAAGAGAAAGACTAGCTATCAAATAAAGGTAGAGGTCAGTAAGTACAGGATGCCAAGTACTTACCCTCACCTTAGAAAAGAAGCTCCAATGAGCTTGAATGATCAATGTCGGTAGCAAGTCTCAGACCTATATCACGGAATATGCAGAGTGTAACATTAGTACCAAAACAACATGTACTCAGTAGGAATCATAGGCCGACTAACTTATACGGGGAGTGTAGACCAGAGCAAGAAGGAGTCAAGCCAGCTATTGTGGTTGTGCCATTTGGTGGGCCAATGTAGTCTACCGACAGTGAAAAGATGATAGTAGACCAGACGGGATCACCACCATAACACTTGAATATATATGAAAATTAAAAGGAATATGAAATGATAGAATATACACATAGCAGAGGTCAAAGTGGAATTTAAAAGAAATGCAAACGAGTGTACTAATAATAGAAAAAGAGCTAAATTCAACTAACTAAACATAACTAACCCCCATAAGCCCAAAAGGTACACGCATGTGCATGTTAAAGTAAAAACCTGACAGACCCCCATAAGTCCGACAAGTGTACATTATGGCTAAATCTATTAAGAGCAAGGTGTAGCCCATACCTCAAACTGTAGGTAAACTCCAAGTAACCAATAAAAGACTCCTAAAGCTAAGGAATACAGATCTTGAAACTCAAACTACAGGTGGGCTCTCAAAGGGCAATAGGCTGAAGCTAGAGTGTATCAACACCTTAGAGGATAATGGTCAGCATGACTAGACCTTGAATCATCGATTATAATGGATTCTAAAGGACCTCATTTAAAGTCATCATCATAGAACCACCGTGGAATGACATCTATTGGTAGATAATCAAAACAATACTCCAAGCTCGAACCAACTCTAGTTCCCAATGGTCGAGGTAAGAGAAGTTAATAGTCAAGTCTAGAGAAGCTCATAGAGTCTTTCCAGAGTCTTTTACAAATGTTTTAACTTTGTTTTAAGAATTGAGTTTTAAGCTGAGTAAAGAGTAAAGTTTGAAGTTAATTTCTTCAAAAGAGTATATTGGGACAATGTATTCCCAAAGAGTAAGATGTTTTCACATTTAAAGAAGAAAGAAAACCTTGATTTCCAAAAGAGCCTTTGAACTAGTTTTTTAGTAAAAAGCCTTTGAACTAGTTTTTCAATAAAAAGCCTTTTAGTTAGTTTTTCAGTAAATAGCCTTTGAGCTAGTTTTTCAACAAAGAGCCTTTGAGCTAGTTTTTCAGTTAGCTAGTAAATGTTTTCACAATTAAGCAAGAGAGGAAACTTTGATTTCCAAGAAGAGCCTTTGTAGCTAAGTTTTTGAGCAATTATCTCAAATCACAGAAAGAAGTATGTTTTTTTAAAACATAAGAGCTAATATCATATATTGGGAGTAGTTTTGAGCATCGATATAGGGGAGAGTTCAGACAACTCACAGCCCCCATAAACTATGTAGCCACCATCGGTAGAAAAGAGTCATAATTTTTAGATGATTCCTTTAGTACTTTTTACCATAAAATAGTGGATCCACTTAGTAGTTCAGAGTCTATACACATGGCAAGGTATAGGATGGACCTGGAAGCATGAGGCAAAACATTATATCATCACAATAGCTCTTAAGTGATGCTTGTCGGTTAGAGAAACTCCCACAACAATATTTTGTATTTCTATATACTTCAGAAATATTTGTATTTTCATATACAAACAGAGTTATTATTGTATTCCTAAATATACATAGTTGCAAACCTAGTTTAAAGCTTTTCTTTATACTGCATTTATTTACACTGCTTTATATTGAAATCAATTCAGTTCAGCTTAGTTCAGTTGAGACCAGGTTTGTTTCTTCAGTTCCTTTCAAGCTTATGTCTTCATTTAGAATTCCCCTCGCATACTTGTACATTCAATGTACTGATGTCATTTGACTTGCATCTTATTATGATGCAGACATATGTAAAAATGATCAGCATCTAGCGCATCGTTGATCCAGTTGAGTACTCAGAGTCTTGTGGTGAGCCTCCTTGCTTTCCGGAGGATCCCTTTATATTGCTTTTCAATTCTTAGTTCATTAGGATGTTGTGGGTCTTGTCCCGACATCCATCTCAGTTATTAGATGCTTCATAGATAGACAGTCAGTTAGTTAATTCATTTGTCACTACATTATTATTGGCCTGTGTTTTGAGACTTGAGTTGCCATCATGGCTAGTTTGAATGTTTCTTTTAAGTCATTCTAAGTTTATTTCGCAAGTTCATTTTGAGACTATTTCTTGTGTTTAATTCTTCTGCTGAGTAAGTAAAATAGGCCAAGGGTTCGTTTGGGGCCAACAATGGTTCTCGAGTGCCAATCCCACCCACGATGTAGGCTCGGGGTGTGACAAACTTAGTATCAAAGCTCAGAGTTCAATAGTCCTAGAGAGTCTATGAACTCGTGTCTGTAGAGTCCTACTTATTAGTGAGAAGCGCACCACATCTATAATTAGGAGGCTGCAATATTTAAGAATTGTCTCACTTCTTTCATACTCATTTCATGCGTTAAAGTTTTATCTCTAAAAAGTTTCTTTCTAACTTATGCTTGCGCGCAACCGATTATGAATTGGACTGTTTTGGGAGTGCTTTCATGGGGCGTTTCTTTTCCCGTGAGGTAAGAGAAGCAAATATATGGTTGCCAGCATGAGGAAAAGGATAAGTTTATTCTTTGTTGGGTTGCCTCGTCCGTCAGATAAGGAAAGTAAGGCAGCCATGCTAATAGGTTACATGGGCATAGCAAGGATGATGATCCATGCGCAACAGGTTGAGGAGGACAAGCTGAAGGATAGAGAAGGGTTTAAGAATAAGAGGGCTAAGGCATTACATAATGAATGCGTGCAGCAAAAGAGTAATGCGAACCGGTCTTCTTTCCATTATAAGAAGAAAGGACTTTCTCCATCATCTGCTCGTGCACCTGCACCAAGAAACAAATGTGAGTACAGTAGTAGTAAGAATTAACAGAATTTCAGAGCTAGACCTGCACACTCGCAAGGTAGTATGGCACAAAGAGGTACTAAGATCCCTGCATGTGCTAAGTGTGGCAGGAACTACTCAGGGATGTGTCATGATGGCTCCACTAGATGTTTCTTGTGTGGCCATAATGGTAATTTTATGCGAGAATGTCCAAAGAACTAGCAGGGTAATGGTAATGGGAATCAGGGCAATAGAGCCCAATCTTCATCAGTTGCTCCAACAGATAGGGTTGCACCTAGAGGAGCTAATTCCGGTACTGGAGGAGGAGCAAACCGCCTTTATGCCATCACTAGTCTCTAAGAGCAAGAGGATTCGCAAAATGTTGTCTCTGGTATGATCCAAGTATTTAACTTTAATGTTTATGCTTTGCTAGATCCAGGAGGGAGTTTATCCTTTGTAACTCTATATGTTGCTATGAATTTCGATGTTCTTCCTGAGAAACTAAGTGAACCCTTCAGTGTTTCTACACCTGTTGGTGAGTCTATTCTAGCAGAGAGAGAGTCTATCGTGATTGTCTCGTTTTCATCAATCACAAGAGTACCATGGCTGATCTAGCTGAGTTAGACATGGTATATTTTGATGTCATTCTTGGTATGGACTGGCTTCATGCCTGTTATGCCTTAGTTGATTGTAGAAGTCGAGTTGTCAAGTTTCAGTTTCCTAATGAGCCAGTCTTAGAGTGGAAAAGCAGTTCATCTATGCCTAAGGGTCATTTTATTTCATACCTTAAGGCAAGAAAGTTGGTTTCTAAGGGGTGTGTCTATCACTTAGTCTCAGTTAATGACTTTAGTGTTGAGATACCTTATATTCAGTCAGTTTCAGTAGTAAAAGAGTTTCCAGATGATCTTCCCGGAGTATCTTTTGAGAGAGAAATAGACTACGGTATAGAACTTCTTCCAGATACTCGTCATATATATTCCTCCATAAGGGATGGCACCAGTAGAGTTAAAATAGTGAAAAGAGCAGTTGCAAGATATCCTAGAGAAAGGTTTCATTCGACCAAGTGTCTCACCTTGGGGCGCTCCAGTATTGTTTGTGAGGAAGAATGATGGTTCCCTTAGGATGTGTCTAGATTAGCGTCAGTTGAACAAGGTTACCTTCAAGAATAAGTATTCTCTTCCAAGGATTGATGATCTTTCGAATCAACTTCAGGGTGCCAAATGTTTCTCTAAGATAGACCTTAGGTCTGGCTACCATCAGTTAAGAGTAAGGGAATGTGATATTCCAAAGATAGCTTCCAGGACCCGTTATGGTCATTATGAGTTTTTGGTCATGTCCTTTTGTTTGAGCAATGCACCTGCAACATTAATGGACCTTATGAATAGAGTATTCAAGCCTTATTTAGATATGGTTGTTATCATCTTCATTTATGACATACTAATCTATTCAAGGAATGAAGAAGATCATGCTATTCATCTTTGAATAGTTCTCCAAACTCTTTAGGATACAGAGTTTTATGTCAAGTTCTCTAAGTGTGAGTTTTATCTTGAGTCTGTGGCATTTGTGTCTAGTGAGGGAATGAAAGTTGATACTCAGAAAATAGAGGCAGTGCAAAATTGTCCTAGACCCACATTTCCCACTGATATTAGGAGTTTCCTGGGTTTGGCTGGCTATTATAGAAGATTCCTAGAGGGCTTTTCATCTATTGCATCCCCTTTGACCAAGTTAACTCAAAATATAGTGAAATTTCAATGGTCTAAAGGTTGTTAGAAAAGTTTTCAGGAATTGAAAACGAGGTTGACTACTGCCCTAATATTGACCTTACCAGAAGGTACGCAAGGCTTTGTTGTGTACTGTGATGCGTCTAGAGTTGGTTTAGGTTGTGTATTAATGCAGAATGACAAGGTTATATATTATGCCTCCAGACAGTTAAAAGTTCATGAGAATAATTACGCAACCCATGATCTAGAATTGGCTGGCGTAGTATTTTCTTTAAAAATATGGTGCCATTATCTTTATGGTGTTCATTTGGATTTGTTCACCGATCACAAGAGTCTTCAGTATGTGTTTAGTAAAAAAGAGCTTAATCTAAGACAGAGGAGGTGGTTAGAATTACTCAAGGATTATGACATGAGTATTCTTTATCACCAAGGTAAGACTAATGTTGTTGCTGATGCCTTGAGTAGGTTATCTATGGGTAGTACTGCCCATTTTGATGAAGATAAGAAAGAGTTAGCAAAAGTGGTGCATAGACTTGCTTGACTAGGAGTTCGACTAATGGATTCAACAGAAGGAAGAGTAGTGGTGGTGAATGGGGCTGAATCATCATTAGTGTCTAAAGTAAAAGAGAAGCAAGACCAAGATCCTTTATTGCTTGAATTAAAGGCAAGTGTTTATAAGCAAAAAGTGATGGCTTTTGAACAAATGGGAGATGGTGTTTTGAGGTATCAAGGTAGATTGTGTGATTGATTTCAAGGGTAATTGGGATGATCACCTACCTCTCATTGAGTTGCTTACAACAATAGTTACCATACTAGCATCCAAATGGCTCCATATGAGGCTCTTTAAGGGAGAAAATGCAGATCTTCCAAATTGGATGGTTTGAAGTTGGTTGAAGCAGGGTTGATAGGACCACACTTAGTTCATTAAGCTATTGGAGAAAATGAAAGTCATTCAAGAGAGGTTGAAAACGACGCGGAGTCATCAGAAATCCTACACTGATGTTAGGAGAAGGGAGTTAGAGTTTGAAGTAGATAATTGGGTGTACTTGAAGGTTTCACCCATGAAAGGTGTTATGAGATTTGGTAAGAAGGGCAAGCTTAATCCCCGGTATATTGGCCCTTACAGAATATTGAAAAGAGTAGGTAATGTAGCTTATGAGTTGGAGCTACCACAAAAGTTAGTCGCGGTTCATCTGGTATTTCACATCTCCTTGTTGAGGAAATGCATGGGTGATCCTTCATTGATCATACCAACTGAAGATATTGGGATCAAGGATAGCTTATCTTATGAAGAGATTCCGGTCGAGATTCTAGATCGCCAAGTGCGCAGGTCGAGGTCTAAGGAAGTAGCATCAACCAAAGTCCTTTGGAGGAACCAGTTGTTTGAGGAAACTACTTGGGAAGCTGAGGAAAATATTAAGAAGAGATATCAACATCTCTCGAATCCGGAGAAGTTCCAGATCAAGGTACTAATCCTTTTCTTGGTATATATTTATAAGTTTGCATGTGGTAATTTCATTGCTTGTTGGGTGTTTGAGCTGAATGTTACATGTTACACCGTTATCCTATTATGACTAATCTCATTCGACGAAGAATATTCCCAAGGGAGAGATATTGTAACACCCCGTAACTAGAAAGAGCTAGAATGAGAAAGAGTGATTTTGGGAAATAATAAAAATCTGGAAAATTCGGTTAAGTTAAGATTGAGTTTTCGCACAACTTAAAACAACCATAACTCCTAGCTCAGGATTATTTAGGTGTATTTCCAGATATCGTAGGAAAGATCTTGGGATAATCATTCCAATGCTGCCAAGTTTGCGCGATTCCGAGTTCGTATGAGTGACGTATGCCCATTTGAACATGGGTTAGTCAAATAAGGAAAGTCTAATCTAGATTTTAGAAGGGCATTATGGTCTTTTCCATACCCCATGACTTAATTTCGTTTTTTGGTAATTAATTGGGTCTAAACAGATAGGATTCAGTTTATGCTTTTGGGAAAAGAGTCAGGGTTTTGAGAGAAGAGAAAAGAAGAGGAGAAAAGAGAAGAAAGTGTAAGAATCGTCAAGATCTTCAAGAATCACTCGTTGATTTCGTCGAGGGGTGATCCCTACGAGGTATGTGAGTTTACATAGCATTGGGTTTGATAACCGACAAACCAAACATGTTTATTTCAGTATGACTTTCGTGCTAAAAGATTGAGATTTTGATGTTCTTGAGTTGTATTCTTGAATTTCTTTTGTTCTTGAATTTAGGATGTGATTGAGGAGTTCTTGAACATTTAAGGTAGATTTTAGGCTTTTGATTTGATTAGATTCTTGTGTACATATGCTGGGTACCTGAATCGAAAGAGGAATTGAGAAAAACAACCGAGTTTAGGCGAATTGGGGTTAGAAAACGAAGAAGGAACAAGTCAGGTAAATTTATGTACCAGGTCCGCGTCGCGGACCCGCGGACTAGTTCCTTAGGATTGGAAAAATCTTCCTCTCTTCGCGGAGCGGTCACGGACTGTTCTGCCTCAAAATTTATTTTGCGACTAAATATTTAACTGCATCTCTGCGTCGCGGACTTGCTTCCAGACAGTCATTTCTTGATCTTTTCTCATGTTTAATTATCTAAAAACACTTCTAAACATCATGATATATTTCCTATCACAAATCACAATCCTTGAATCTATAATTCAATTCAAAGATCAGTTAAGAGTCAAGTCAAGAGAAGTTCATAGAGTCTTCCTAGAGTCTTTTACAAATGTTTTAACGTTTTAAGACTTGAGTTTTTGAGTTGAGTAAAGAGTAAAGTTTGAAGTTCATTTCTTCAAAAGAGTATATCAGGACAATGTATTCCGAAAGAGTAAAAAAATTTCACATTTAAAGAAGAAAGGAACACTTGATTTCCAAAAGAGCCTTTGAGCTAGGTTTTACAGTAAAGCGCCATTGAGCTAGTTTATCAATATAGAGCCTTTGAGCTACTTTTTCAGTAAAGAGTCTTTGGGCTAGTTTTTCAACAAAGAGCCTTTGAGCTAGTTTTTCAGTTAAAGAGTAAATGCTTTCGCAATTAAGCAAGAGAGGAAACTTTGATTTCCAAGAAGAGTCATTAATCTAATTTTTTGAGCAATTATCTCAAATCATAGAAAGAAGTATGTTTTTTTTTTCAAAACATAAGAGATAATATCATATTTTGGGAATAGTATTGAGCACCGGTATGGGGGAGAGTTCAGACAACTCACAGCCCCCATAAACCATGTAGCCACCATGGATAGAAAAGGGTCATAGTTTTTAACTGAATTCTTTAGGGCTTGTGGATTCACTTAGTAGTTCAAGTTCTATACCCATGGCAAGGTATAGGACGGCCCTGGCAGCGTGATGCAAAACGTTATATCATCATGATAGCTCTAAGTGATGGTTGACGTTTAGAGAAACTCCCACAACAGTATTTTGTATTTTTATATACATCAGAAATATTTGTATTTTCATATACAAACGAAGTTCATATTGTATCTTTGCATGCATACATAGTTATTATTGTATTTCTAAATACACATGAACAAGACTCTACTCGACGTGGCTTATAAGATAACCTAGGGCCATTCTAAATCTTGTGCTTTGATTACCAAGTTTGTCATGACCCAAGGGTATACCCTAGATGTAACATGGTGCATAGGACTACGAGAGGCTCCATACAATCCACTTAGCATTCATAACATAAGTAATAGAACATAAGATATAAAGAAGTACATTTCAAGTTCTAAATATTTAATAAAAGGAAAGCGGAAGACTAAAGATTTGTCTCAATAGCCATCTAATACAATAGAATGAAATTGGGCCTAGCCCATACATCATGTCCAAAACTAAAAATAAGAAAGAAACTGAAAAACAATAAAAATCTGTTCTCGAAGCATGAGGACTCACCCAAACTCGGAAATCTCGCAATCAACCACTAGCCACAAAATTGAGGACCCTGACTGTGAGACCTTACATTTGGGGAAACGGCGGCAAGAGTATGTGTTAGTACAAAATAATGCACAAAGTATGACAACAATGCATAAAATATTTAAATCATTCTAAAGTAGGCGATTTCATGACATGCAATTGACAAAACTAAAAGATTATATAAAAGGGTTAGAAATCATAAGTCATAAAACATGGTCAATACAAGCTAACATCTTTAAAACCTATAAATTCATGTGAAATACTTATTAAAGTAACATTAGTTCATTATTATTATTGTGGGAAGTAGCCTAAACCAACATAGAGATCATGCACTTTTACCTTAAGTGGATTACACTAGCTAATGTCTATCTAGACAATCATCCTATGGGGGCACATAGGTAAGGGATAAGGAGATTTCTTCTAGAAACCACCCTCTACTAGTGGGAGAGCCTCCATCTCAATATCCTCTCGGTGCTAAGCATAATTCCCCACGGAGTAGTCATTTTCTTAACTCATTCTTATTATCCATGGAAGGACACATCATCTTGCCAATCCAAGCTAAGTTTCATTAGGATAGCTCTTTATCTTTGATTCAATTAGGTAAGAAAACCTTTCAATCTTACAATCCTTACTATGTGTGAAAATCTTTCACAATCATACTTTCATGTGTATATGAGAAATCCTTTGAACAACACAACAACAACATTATCATTGATACTTTACTCTCAAAGCATCCTTAAAACATTTGCATAGATTTCATAAGAAAATGTATAAAATATTTAAATCATTCTAAAGTAGGCGATTTCATGACATGCAATTGACAAAACTAAAAGATTATATAAAAGGGTTAGAAATCATAAGTCATAAAACATGGTCAATACAAGCTAACATCTTTAAAACCTATAAATTCATGTGAAATACTTATTAAAGTAACATTAGTTCATTATTATTATTGTGGGAAGTAGCCTAAACCAACATAGAGATCATGCACTTTTACCTTAAGTGGATTACACTAGCTAATGTCTATCTAGACAATCATCCTATGGGGGCACATAGGTAAGGGATAAGGAGATTTCTTCTAGAAACCACCCTCTACTAGTGGGAGAGCCTCCATCTCAATATCCTCTCGGTGCTAAGCATAATTCCCACGGAGTAGTCATTTTCTTAACTCATTCTTATTATCCATGGAAGGACACATCATCTTGCCAATCCAAGCTAAGTTTCATTAGGATAGCTCTTTATCTTTGATTCAATTAGGTAAGAAAACCTTTCAATCTTACAATCCTTACTATGTGTGAAAATCTTTCACAATCATACTTTCATGTGTATATGAGAAATCCTTTGAACAACACAACAACAACATTATCATTGATACTTTACTCTCAAAGCATCCTTAAATTTTTTTCATATATTTCATAAGAACATGCATAGTTCAATAATTCAGCCTTACGAGGTTGGAAACCCACTTTCAATCTTAATCATCTAGAAAACATGGGTTACACATGGGTTCATGGAAATTAATCATAATTTCATATAATTCTATCAATTCATGCTTGATTTCATAAAATGTTTCTTCCATAATCCACGGCCCACATTATATGCTCATAACTAGTACAACATAGGGATTACATGGGTTCATAGGGGAATCATCATAAAATCATAGTATTACATAAATTCATGCATACGATATCATAATCAAATCATTTAGATCAATAATCAAGAGAACCCATGGAATTGAAGAAAATCCTAACTCTATTAGGGATTTCTAACTTTGAAATAGGAGAATTTGGGAACTCCATGAATGGAAGGAATCCATGGATGAAAACTATCATAACTTACTATCAAAGCTCAAAAGCAATTGAAAAATGAAGGTTTGATCTTGAACCCTAGCTTAAATCTTCTTCTTCAACCTTCTAAAGAGAGAAATACCTTTGGGAGAGAAAGAAGCAACTTCTTTTGGTGAGTTTGAAGATATTGAAGTGAATGAATTAATTTGGGGTTAAAATCACTTATATAGGGGTTTTAGGCATGTGAAAAACGACATAGTATTAAGATAAAACAATTAGGAAAAGACCGAACTACCTTTAGAATAACTGCCAACCTTCAACATACTAACCTTGACCGACGGACCATGGTTTGAGCGACGGTCCGTCCTGCACGTTCGTCATCTCTATTAAAGACTGGACTTTTGGGCTATGATCCACATACCATATTCCACGGATCATGGACCCAACGATGGTCCGTTGGTCCAAGTCGTGATTTGTGGTCCTCTTGGACTTGTTGGATGGCCAATCCACATATTAGACCCACAGTCCGTGACTCAATCCACGAGCCTTGGCTGGCCTCCATCGGATGGCACCAAAAACTTTTGAAAACTTCTATCCTCCCCGTTCTCAAGTCCAAGGGGTTACAATTTGTCACACCTCGAAACTACCCCTAGATGAAACCCAGGACCGAAGACCACAAGTGATCTGAAGATAACACTCTTAGCATTGGCATGACTTAAAAATGGAACAAACTATATGAACCGAAGCTTAACTAGAGAAATGAACAACATAATTTTCAATATAAATAAGTTTGTAAAAATTGCAATCAGAATAAAGCTGAACATCTGAATCTATGTCAGAAAGCCTCTACTACTGTCGAGTTTCTAGGACAAGTCCAAAGATTACTCTAAATATTGAAATATTGAATAAGCAAACTAGGTACTGAAAGGAATCTGAACTACAAGCCCTCGAATGAGGAGGATTCACCAAACTGGCTAGATGTGTGTCCAACCAACTAACCACAGACTGAAGAGCGGGCTACAGAATCTACAGCATAAAATGATGCAGCACAAAGAAGTATATGGTCAGGCCCTAGAACGTACTGATTATGTGAGATGTGCATATGGAAAAATAATTTATACTTGAAAGCATGCTTAAAACTGATATCATGCACATGTTATAGCAAAACATTTCTTGAAACATAAGAAAAACTAAAGTTGTATCATGATAGTAAAATCTATGATAGAATGACTCAAGCACATCCATAAGCGACAATTTCCTTTTGAATCATAGTAAATAATAGAAGCTCTGAAATCTGAAAGCAAAGAATAAATGCACTCAAAACCTAAGATTGTTTCTGTGGGAGGTTCTCTAATCGACATAGACCATGTGAGCTACATGGAATCCGATGGCCAATAGAGGGGAGTTATAAACTATGGAGCACGTAGTTTTGGGACTAAGGATACTCTCACCCTGTTCGACTCGGTGCTAAATACCACTCCTAAAAATATACGTATAACTCATATAACACAGAGCCACATCTGATACCAAAACTCATAATAACTAGTAACATATGTGATGTCAAATATGTTCGTAAGCATAAGGACAAATCTGATTTCATGCAATATAAAAGAATAAGTCTGACGGCTTAGTATAGCCACGATGAAAATTACACTTTTCTTTCTAAATTCATAATCTGAAGAAAAAGGCACGCAGTTTCATCATATTAGAGGACATGTTGTCTAATCATGCCAAATATTTACTTCAAAACATGCAATTTTATGAATAAAATCTAGAAATCACTACTCATGCATGGGCTCTGGAAAACACTTAAGATGTTATTTAGTGTTATAATGGATTAGAATATAAATTAAGGTCACAAGAAGCCCCTAGCACAAAGTTGAGTTGGAAGCTTCCATAACGATTAAGTTTTTACGTAAGATTCGAATTAAGAAAACATCAAATGATCATATATATCAGTAAATAATGAATTAGGTTTCCCATGCCCCATCTAATTTAAGGCTTATGAGTTCTCCTTCCAAAGTTATCATGTTTGTCTCATTTCGAGTTTTGAGTGAAACGTTATGTCCATTTTACGAGAGACTGTCACATTATAGTTTCCTGAAGTCAATTCCTACGTGTTTCTTCTAGTGGTCATAAATTTTTTGAGGAACTATACAGTAAACTCATATAAAACTTCAGAGATGTCAGTTCTTGAGGTCCAATTCCTATAGATCCATTCTACGGGACGTAGTTTTGACCCATAAATGGACTTTTTAGCCTAAAAATAGTATAAAGTCTACGGATTTGATTTACGGTCAATAGAAACAATTACGGGTTGTAGATTGGTCCTTTAGAATGAAATTTTGGGCCTTAGATTTTATATAAATTCCATGGATGGGATGTACAGTCCATAGATCAAAGCACGAACCATAGATAAATCTATACAA
This sequence comes from Solanum tuberosum, assembly GCF_000226075.1. Lineage (NCBI taxonomy): Eukaryota > Viridiplantae > Streptophyta > Magnoliopsida > Solanales > Solanaceae > Solanum > Solanum tuberosum. Next base: position 367,357 of record NW_006239182.1, on the reverse strand, counting down.
GGTTTTTGTCAGTTTTTAAGAGGGCTAGTTTAGTTGTTTTCCACAACTTTTAAGACTAAACAAAGACATTTTTACACCTATTTAAGGTTTTAAATAGTGTTAATCAATCCTTTTAAGTTCAATAGTGTTTCCAAGTCTTAGAGCAAGGATCCAAGAGGAAAAAGTTAGGATTTCGAGCATTCTTTGAGTTTTTACCAATTTCGCCACAAACATTGTTCTTCCACGTATATGTAAGGGTACTCATAGTGATGGGATGATTTCGTCCTTACGCCCTACATCCACTTTCTATCTGTAAAAATAATCTAGGGTTATATCCTTTGTTTTGATAATTCTTGAGTTGAGTTTCTTTGTTGAGTTCTGAATTCTATTCTTGATATTTTAGTTGTTATATGTTGTATTAAGATTATTGAGTTGATTGTTCATTTATATTTTACAACATGAACCTTATTACTGAGTTATTACCGAGTTAGCATTGAGAATCCTATTAACCAAACTTTTTTTGTCTTAAATTGACTTTTGAGAAAGTTAAGAAGAATTTTAAGAAGAGTTTAAAGAGTGATTTGGATAAGAATATAAGGAAATTAAGAATTCTAAAATATATCACTTTTTAAATAGAGAAAAGAGAAATTTTGATTTCTAAACGATTTAGTGAGTTCAGAGATATTTCAGAGCAATTACCTTTTTAAGAGGATATTTTTAGTAACTATATCAAATTAAGAAAGAGTATGTTTTATACATTTCAGAATGACTATATATTTATTGGGGGAGAATTAACCACCAATATCTTGATGAGTTCAAACAACTCATATTCCTTATAAATAATGTAGCCAACTTGGGAAAAAAGTTGTACTTTTTAGATGACTCCTTATTGCTTTCGAGTAGAGCTTTAATAGATCTACTAAGTTGAGATGTTCTATATCCTGAAAAGGTATAGGACAGCTCAAGTAGCATGAGTGAGACGTTGTATCATCACGTTTTTCGTAGTAGTGGTTGTCGGTTAGAGAGTATTCGTGATAGAGTTAAGTATTTTTATCATATCACTTAATATGTTGAGTTCAGAGATGAGTAAGTATTTTAAATGTTTAAATGTGTACACTCCTTTATTTTTTTTCATTTTTTGAGTATATAATTATATCCATTGCATTCATGTCATTCGGCTATTTCACCTTGGGTTACATACGCATACATTCAATGTACTAATGTCATTTGACAAGCATATTCTTATGATGCAGATACTTCTTTTTAGGGTCATCAACAAGTGCTTTTTTTTTATCACATGCAGTTCTAGTAAGCTTTGGTGAGCCTCTTGCATTCTTGAGGACTCCACTTTTATCTTTTAGTAAGTTACACTGAGGTGTTGTGGGTCTTGTCTCAACGTCCGTCAGGAATATAGAGGCTTCATAGATAATTAACTTTGAGTATGTTTTCAATATTCCATTGTTAAACTGTATTTCAACTATTATTGCTTCCAAAGTATTTTAAAGCATTTGAGTGCTTTGAGATTAAAATGTTTAATATTTTTTAAAGCTTAAATTTTCTTGAGTTACTCTTCCGCTAAGTAGTCAGCCACAACAAGGGTTCGATTGAGGATTAGCAATGGTTCTCGAGTGTCGATCACGTCCAGAGTGTAGGCTTACGGCGTGACATGAAGAGGATATGGAAACAAGATACCTTCCTCTCTTTTCCTCTGATTTTGTTCCAGTCCAAGGTATTCAATCATCCTAAAGTTCTCATTCAATTAAGTCACTCTTTTAGTCTGTCGAGTTCATGAGTTTCTATGTGTATTTTGAATTAAATTGTGTTGTTAAACCTTTCCTTACCCCTTCCATACTTAGTGCAGCAATCATTCGACGACGAATGACTCTAAGGACTTGATATAACAACACCCAAAAAATTTATAATAAGGCATGAACCATTCTCATTTGCGTAAAAGGTTTTTTCGGGTGATTGTTAAATTGTTCACTGGTGTTAAGTTCAATTCCGTAATGTAGAAATGGATTTTGTTATAAATTAAGGTCACTAGAATCCCCTATCACAACTTTTAGTTGAAAGATTTCTTACTAATTAAGTTTTGATATAATATTCTACTTTGGTAAATATGGAACAACCCTATATGTCCTGACATAATGAATTAGGTGGCTCACAACCTATAAAATTAAAGTACTATGAGTCCTCTTTTCAATGCCATCACATTTGCCTCATTTCAAGTTAAGAGTAAAATGTTATGACCATTTTACCATAGACTACCAAACTAAAGTTTTCTGAGTTAGTGACGTACGAAAAACGTCTATGGGCCGTAGAAGTTTCTATGACCTGTACAAGTACTCGCGGAAAAAGTAGTGGGAGTTAATTTTTTTTTATCTAATTCTTATGCACCTATCAACAGGTCCTAGAAACATCTATGGGTCATAGTTTTGTTCCGTAGAATTAATTTTAGAGCCTTAAAATTTCAATATAAATTCCACTAATGGGATCTATGGTCTTTATATCAAACCGCAAACCATAGATGGCCCCGTGAAAGGTTTTCCATAGCTTTTTAATAGGGGTATTTAAGTATTTTCTCACTCCTTCTAAGCCTAAACCCCAACATTTCCACAGCTAACTAAGGTTCTAAGAAATATTAATATACCTTATTTGATGCAATTCACATTGCCTCAACGTCATTCACTCTAAGCCATGTTTGGGAACTACAAAGGATGGAACTATTGTTCACAATGATGGAGGTTCTTGAGCTTGAGTTGATGAGAAAGAGGGGGTTCTATGCCTTGAATAGTAATATACGCGCTTAAAATAGAGCTTCTAATTGAGCAATACCATGTTTGGATGATAACTTGGATTGTAGGAAGTCTAATGAAGCAAGGAAGAACGAGTGAAGAAGCTGCCCCAATCAGCGATCTGAGACCACTTCGACAACTCACCTAATGGCTTATGCGAGGGATCCACACTCACCTAAAGATCAAGGGAGCTATAAGGTAGCTGTCATATTAGGCGAGTTGGAGGTCAATCGGTGGCTCACCGAGTTCCATAGTCAAGCACGACCCAGATCGCTGAACTTTACAGAATGCCTCCAAGGAAGGGTAACATCGCCGACCTAGTTGGAGACTCACTGAGTTCATTAGGTGAGCCTGACCCAGATCGCCCTTTATCCTTTTTGGGTAAATTTTGGGTCTCTTACGATCTAATAGCCTAAAACTATAAATAACTATTTTTGGTATTCTTTTTAGGTAAACTATTTTAAAAATAAATGATTGATGAATTGAATATCCTTTGAGAGACTTGAGAGCTTGGTGAAGCTTCTATTAAACTTTGTTTAGAAATGGGGGTTGCTTGGAGATTCAATTTCCTTAAGGTCTTTTTCAGAGACTCGGTGGTTGATTCGGATTAATCGATTTGGGTCTTTAGGTTTAATATACCTTTAGGTTGCTTTTGGTTTCCTTTTCTTGGATCAATCTATTTACTTTGATTAGGTGCTTGTTTAGGGATTGTAATTGGAGGTTTTAGGATTTAATACATCCTTTAGTTGCCAATTGTTCCTTCTCTTGTATCTCTTCTTCTATATTTCTTTGATTTCCACATGTTTATTCGTAATTCGTGGTGAGAATACAATTATTTGGTATCAGAGTTGAGTTTAGATTCGTTCTTGCGATTCTAATCTTGGGTTTGTTATAAAAAAAATTACAATTTTTTTTTAAGAAAACACCAAAAATATCTTGTTGATTTGGCTCTTGATTGAAGTTTCTAAGGTTAGATTAGTGTTCCCTAACTTTACTTGAGTCTAAATATGAGATTTGGTGAAGTTTAGAGTAGGATTGAAGAATCCACCATTATTGATTGAAGAAGATTGAAGAACTTCAAGTGGGTTTTATGATCTAGGTGAAATTAAAGAATCTTGGGTATTGGGGTTTGATCTCTATATCCTTAGGAGTTCATATCTTAAATTTAGGTAAAACGAAGTAAAAATCTATTGTGTTTGAAATTGGATGTTCTTCATGATATTCTTCGTGACTTTAAGAAAGAAGGAAATGGGATTTGAAATCTGAAGGTTTTGGCAAGGAATTGAAAGATAAAAAGCACAGGGTTTGTTTCCTACATCAAGGGGAGCTTGTTTTCCATTTTTCTTGAAATTATGAACTAAAATTATTGAGGGCTTTATTTTGGGTCGTCACCATTGTTCATAGTGTTCTTCGAGATCTTCAAATCTTCAATGACGAGAATCATAAAAAGTAGGTGTCTGATCTAAAAGGAAGAGGAAACGAAAGAGTACTTATGTTGGTTCAAAAGGGAATTTACCGAAAGGGGCAACTACTAGGTCAAGGAAGTACAAGGGGACCACAAGGAGTGAAAAATCGGAGGCTGCAAGTGTGCTGGATGGTCCATTGAGCGAGCTAAGTCGTACTTACAAAGCAAATTCGACGACTCACCAAATGGGTGCTGAGGTTGCCGAATGAACTTGCGTCTCCGGAAAATTTGGCAAGCTGAGGGTACTTTGGCGATTCGCCAAGCTGATTCGGCGACCTACACGGAGTAAGTTGGCGATGTGAATTTCAGTTTTGGGAAAACAAAAGTTAATGTTTGGACACCCGAGCTTCATTTTATGACCAATCTCATGTTTTGACTTCCTAGTCTCAGTTTCCTTAAGTCCTACTCACTTTTTTTATTCTAAAAAGTAATTTAAAACTAGTAAATGTCCTTACTTAGTTGTTGATTAGTCTTTTGTCCATCTTCTTTCTTATGCTTTCTCTGTGTGCTTTTTTTAATTTTTACTTTGTAGTTAACTTTTTGATTCAAGTCTCTTTGCTTTAATCGAGTCGTCTTTCCTTCTTGAAACAAGAATCTATTCCGACCAAGAGCTTAATTGATACTTGTGTACCACCGAATTGAAACAAGGTTCAATATTAGCCAAGCCAATTTGGGAGGTATTCAAAGATGAGAAAATGCCAGTGTTGGTGAGGAGCTTTTACTACTAACCTTGGTTTCTCATTTTGTAGGTACAAAGAAGTTATAAGGAATCATTCATCAATAGCCTCGGACCCATATGACTATGATATGGGAGACTATGATTGTAATGATGGGGGCTATATATGTGAGGATGATGGTAACTGTGGAGGCTATGGTTATAGCCATAATCTAGAGATGAATGGGAATGAGAGACACTATTTCGGAGGAGAATATTAGAGAGATGGTGATCATAGCTCTTATAGTGAAGATAGAGCGGACGAAGAACCTTGTGATGTCTCCTATGATGATGATGGAGCATGTGAGAGATCTTACTCTCACTTCGAGACTGAAGATAGTTCCTATGATATTGATAGAACATATTACGCTTTCCACTCCAAGGATGAAGGTGAGGCGAGGTATAATACTCTCTTATATAAGAATTATGGGGAGCATACCCCTAAGGCTTGCGAAGAATCATATTCTTTAGCTTGTGGTAATCCTTGCCCTAGTCAAAGAGGTGTGTATGGTTACACTAGTTCAAGTCCGAGTTATTCGATGGGAATAAGAGAGTGTGCATCTCTAATGTCTAAGTATAGTACATCCTACACTTCTCATTTTAATGCACACTGTCGGGATATAGGAACCAAGGCAGATATGGGGTATGTGTTAGGTGTCTCGGTACCAAAAGAGTTACTCTTCCTATTTGTGAAGGAAAGTGTGATCCCAAGGCGTATCTTGATTAGGAGTTGCAATGTGAGCGGAATTTCCTAAACTATGATTTGGAAGATATTGAGTAATCCACATATACCCTTGAACACTTTAAAGGTCTTGCATTGAGTTGGTGGAAACATGCGGGATGGGTTTGAAAACTCAATGGAAATGTTAACCCTTTGACATTGAAAGAATTGAAAGGGCTTATGAGGTTCAAGTATATGCCAAAGGGGTATACAAACCTTTATAATGTTGACCCGAGAAGACAAGTTCTTAGGATAAAGGTTGACATTTGTGGAGATTTGGGATTTGATCTTGTCCTTGATGACTGTTGCAATCTAAACTACATCACTCCATCCATGATACCCTATTTGAGACTACCACGAATATCAAGGCGTTATCCATACACCAGGGAGGGATGTAAGGTTACCGAGGTTGTAAAGGTCTCTTTCACACGCAGTGAATACTATGAGGAGGTTTGGTGTGATGTAATACCAATGGACTTTTGTCACTTATTTTTTGGAGCCAATTGGTTTATCATTTTTTGTAAGGGTTCTTATGTAGGTACACGCATTATGAATGGAGGAACACGAGTTCCCAACAAAGAGCCTACCATTGAAGGTGTGATGGATGCACTTTTGGGGTGTCCCAATATTCCTAAGGAAGTGTCATTACAAGGTAAAAAAGATCTTTCTTGCGAGCGTCAAGGTACAATAGCTAAACTTAACACTCTTACAATTGCAAATGAACAAAGTGTAATATCTTTTCTTTATGTGAGCCTAATATTTCTTTACCATGTGTTGATAATGTATATGTTGAGGGTGTGGATACACTAGTTGATCCTATTGATGATTGAATTGATTCTTTTAGTAAGATCGGTTTGTGTCCACCTAGTGTTGACAGTCGTGCATTGAGGTATTGCTCATTATCATGTGATAATTGTGTTGATCAACTTGTATTTGAGTGTAGTTCACTAAATAAGAAATCTTGTGATGTCATTGAGAAACATCAATTTGGTGAAATTTATGATGACGTTGATCATTTGAATAGGTGTGACTCCTTGCGCATAGCTTTTTTGCAGCTCATATTACTTGTTTTGCTCATAGAAATCACGTGCTTAACAATGTATCAAAAAATGATATGTGTCTTTTTGAGGGTGAACTTGCATGTTTTAATTCTCCCATGGTGGTATATCATTCCCTCTTTAAGTACAATATCTTGTTTGAAGATGATGAAATCAGTCCTAGTGAAGTTCCTAGGGGTGTGAGTCATGTGTGTAGTATATTTCTTGATTGCTATGCTTTTTATAGTAACCCACTATAGTGTGAAGATTGCCCTACCAAAGATGAAAATCTCTTCTTGGAAGATGAGAGTACTCTTATGGGGATGCATTATGATATAAGGAAGGTGGTATTTGTTTTCCCATTACCTCTTCTTCTTGGTGTGTTCAAATTCTTAATGGTATGACCAATGATTTTGAGCCTATTAGTAGTCATACCTACAAAAACATCTTCGATGAAGCTGTTTTGCTAGACATATTTCTCTATTACCTGTTTACATATCATGATGTTCACCCTTTTGAGTGGAGTATGTTTGTACAGGAGAAGAGTGCCAATTGGACAAAAAAGGGTGTACTTGATACATGTTTATGGATTTCCTTTCCATTTGACCCCGGTAATGACTTGAATTGTGGCACTTGTGTAGTGATGCTTTGTCGAGATGACATGCATAATTTGAATGTATCTATTGACACCTTTCCCTATGATGGAAAGTCCTTCTTCTGGGTTTACAATCCACCTAAGGGGCCTACATTTTGTATTAGGAAGGGTAGATTCCTAAACCCCTTTTTTACTATTGCTTTGAGTGTGATCTTGTTGATTGTGCATCTTATGGGGGTATGAGTTTTTTTGTCAAAAAAGGTGAAGTTTATCATAAATTCGCCATGATGTCTTTGTGTGTTCCTTCTTGTGATTTAATGAGTACTAGGATCCTTCAACCTAGTTGTGATCTTGCACATAGGAACACCTTAGATGACCCCAGTGTGCATGACACCTTTCTCTATTATCTATTTGCATATGATGACATGCATGCTTGTGTGTGTAGCATATTTTATGTTAATCATAGTATCAATAGGTAAAATGGGAGTCTCCTTGACTCGATGCTATATAATTCCATCCCATTTCACTCCAGTGTTGGTCTAAATTGTGATGAGTATTGTAGTAAAACTTTCTTTCTTTCATATGATTCTTACTTGGTGTTATTACTTGATCCTATGTGCTTAAATGAGGTATGTTTTCCAATTTATTTGGGGAGTACTTTTGTACTTTATCCCGCTCATGAATTGGGAATAATTACATTCTTGAAGTTAGCTAGTGCATTGGATGGAGTGTTTATTTGGGTTAATATTGTTTATGACTTTGCAATTAGGTATGAGGGTGTTGATGTGCTACTTGACTTGAAAGGGGAATTGTGCTTGTTGAAATGTTGAGCCAATGAGGATTTATATGTGTAGTTGCCTAAGTATAATGGTTCCTTCACTCTACCCCTTTGTCAAGTTCTCTTAAGTAGCCATGTATCTCTCGTTTTGATAGGTTACAAACCCTTTGTTAATCATTTTGATGCTTGGTTATATGTTAAATTTGTGCATTCTTGGCATGGTGATAAAATAGTTATTGCTAACGCTAACCCTCATGCCATTAGGATCTTGTATTATTTGCTTTTTCTATGGTTTTGCAATATTTGGATTCGAGGGCGAATCCTTTTCAAGAAGGGCAGATTGGTGCAATTCAGATTGCCTCAAGGCCATTTACTCCAAGCCAAGTTTGGGAACCTCAAAGGATGGAAGGATTATTCAAAAAGATGAAGGTTCTTCAGTTTGAGTTGATGACAAAGAGGGGGTTCCATGCCTTGAATAGTGATATACGCGCTTGGAAGGAGCTCCCAATTGAGAAATACCATGTTTGGATGATAGCTTTGAGTGTGGGTGGACCAACAAAGCAAGGAAGAGCGAGTGAAGAAGCTGCCTCATTCAGTGAGAAGGAGACCATTTTAGCGACTCACCTAATTCCTTAGGCGAGGGCTCCAAGCTCACCTAAACTTCCAGGGAGCTGCAGGGAAGCTTCCACATTCGGCGAGCTCGAGGTCAATCGGTGACTCACCGAGTTCCTTAGGCGAGCATGACCTAGATCACCGAACATTAGAGAATTCTTCCAAGGAATGGTCACGTCGCCGACCTAGTTGGCTATTCACCGTGTTCATTAAGCGAGTCCGACCCAGGTCGCCCTTTATCCTTTT